>NC_051158.1:37138780-37438780 GCF_013339745.2 Dermacentor silvarum
CTGCACCCACCGTGGAGCCCTGCTGCGGTCCTGCGGGTTCGCTACGCGAAGCGCAGGCTGCCGCCGAGGACTGTTGTGGTGCCGGCAACCCTAGGGTAACCGGGCCTGTTCGCTGGTTGGGTGGAGTAGACTTCGCTACTTCCACCCTGGGGGCAGGAGCCACAAGCGACGGCTCGCTGCGCGCGGGCTGGGCAGGTGGCAGTAGCTGCTGCGACGCTGCCCCTCGACGCGCCGCATCAGCATAAGTGGTAGTGTGGAATGGTGAGCACCTTTTGCGTGCTTCCCTGAAGGATATGTTTTCGCGGACTTTCAGTGTTAGAATTTCTTTTTCTTTTTCCAGCTTGGACAGGACCGGGAGTATGCTGGATGGTCACCATCGCAATTAACGCAGTGAGGTGTGGCCTCACAATTGTCTGAGGCATGACCTTGTATTCCACAATTAGCACAGGTGAGTCGACCACGGCAGCTCTGCGAGCCATGGCCGAATCTTTGGCATTGGTAGCACCGCCTAGGATTTGGGATGTATGGTCTTACGGATGTCTTTGTGTAGCCTGTTTCAATGCTTTGTGGCAAAATGCTCAATTCAAAGGTAAGTATCAGGTGTTTCGTGCGAATTTCTTTATTGTCCCGTCTCATAACAATGCGCTGCACATTCGTGACATTTTGTTCCTTCCATCCTTCCAACAATTCGGTTTCAGATAGGTCGATGAGGTCTGCTTCAGATACTACCCCCCGTACTGTGTTCATGGATCGATGCGGTGAGACGGAAACTGGGATATCACCAAAGTAACAAGCTTTGCCGAGTCTGTTGTATTGCTCCTTATCCCGTAGCTCAAGCAGAAGATCCCCGCTTGGCATTTTGGTGACTTTGTAGCCAGGGCCTAGCGTGTTGGTTAAGCTTTTTGCAACTACAAATGGGGATATGGTTCTTGCTAGTTTTTCGGTTCTTTCACAATGTACTACTTGGAATCTGGGGAAAATGTCTTTTGGTCTGGTGAACAAGTTCAGAATCTCATCGGTGCGTCCCCTCTTTTGAGGGAGACGATCAAGAAGTCGGGGAAAGCGGGTGTTCCCATAGCAGTCTGGTGTATTTCGGCAGCAATGGCAGCCACCCACCACGGAGTCCAACAAGGGGACGCTGCAGCACTTAACGTGTAAGGCTGCAGGCGCCAGCCGTACATTGCCGCTATAACCTTATATATAAACCCAAGGGAGGGCACCTACACAAGGTTAACCCAAGCCGCCTATGGAAATTGAGGAAGTAACAGAAGAGAAGAGATGACAGGACAGTGAAGACAGAAAAATAGAGCAGAGAAAGATCGGAGAGGGGGACAGGAAAAGGCGACCACCGATTTCCCCCGGGTGGGTCAGTCCGGGGTGCCGTCTACGTGAAGCGGAGGCCAAAGAGGCGTGTTGCCTCCGCCGAGGGGCCATAAAGGTCCAAACACACCGGCATCGGCTCAACCTCCAGGATCCTCTTTTCCCCGGACACGGCTAAGCCGCGCACGGCTACACGCGGGAGGGGCCAACCCTCATGTGCTGGGGTCCGTGGTGTCGCAACACACCAAACGCCTGCTTACGCAGACGCCCCTGCGGGGAAAAGCGCGAGAACAGGCGCCACAGACACCGGACACGCTGCCATTTTGCTCTGAGTGCCGCGATCTCGCCCGTGCACACGACACGCACAGGCTCTGCACACGGCACAGCGCGCTTCGGATCAGACCGAAGCAGCGCGCGCGGCTTCGCTTCGTAGCAGACGACAAATTCAGTTTCCGCGTGATTGACATGTGCGTGAAGTCATCAAAAAATGCGTTCGCGCCCTGAGGCGATGGCGTCACCCAGGCGGCGACCAATCGCTGCACGCAAACCGAAGCCTTCGAAAACCGAAGCGTTACAGAATACGGCCCCTGGGCATACCCTCACTTGGCGTGCTACGTGCTACCAGGGACCACAACAGCTGCGCCCCACGTCTTGGTAGGAGACGAAGCATTTCAGTTGCGCAGAGACTTCATGCGGCCATTCCCGTCCAAGCATCTTGAAGACGAGAAAGGGGTGTCCAACTACAGTTTGAGCCGAGCAAGGTATGGTGCCATCCTGATTACTAGGTGCAATGATGACCGTCGGTGGCATTCAGAGTGCGATGTGCGGCGACGCAAGGGTATAAGACATGCCGTTTGCAACTTTTGAGTAGAAACAGGTATTCAGTGCGAAAGGCACATACCACATACACGAGAAAAGAATTGTACAGGACGGTGTTGCGAACACGCTCACTGTCGTTTCACTATACATAGTTTGCACGTGACGTCAAATCCGCCGCCTGCCCCGACCGTCCGCCATCGCTAGGCACCTCGCTACTAGCCGCTGGCCCGTTGCGTTTGTGCTCGGCGTTCGTTTCTTTCTACGTGTTAGCGCCGCGTGTTTGATGATGATGATATATGTTGTTTTGTGGCGCAAGGGCCAGCTATGGCCAAAGAGCGCCAAGACGTGGTGCACTGAGTGAGCAATGGTATGATCAATGACAGTGGATAATGTGTAGGGTGGCTGTAAAGGGGCCTAAAATCCTGCGCACTAAAGGTGCGTAAAAGACAAAAATACTAAGATCATGACAATGACGTGATAGGGGCGCAATGAATATAATATAGTATAAAAAAAGTTGTAAGAGATACAAGGCACTACTGCCTCACAGAGACCCTTAGAAGCAAGGGCCTGGAGGAGAGTGCAATCCAATTATGATGTCGCAGCAGCGTCCTCTGGAAGAGGATGCCACTACGAATCTCTCGGGCGAAAAACTTGTAATATGTCGAGGTCGTTTAAAAAGGCTAAAACTGAATCGTGCGGAAATATCGGGTCATTATGTAAAAACATCGCTGGGTGAAGGGGTATATTCTCTTTATAGGCTTGAAGAAAGTGCTTTTTTCTTTCAGGTTCTATTAGTGGACACTGTACTAGGATGTGAAGTACAGTAAGTGCTTCCCCACATCTAGTACAGGTTGGGGGTTCGCCTCCAGACAACAGGTAATTATGCGTGCTGTAAGTGTGTCCTATTCTGAGCCTACAGAATAGGACATCATTTCTTCTAGATTTCGTGGTCGATGGCCAGTTTCCTAAACGGGGCTTAATTAAATGGAGCTTGTTATGAGTCTGGCCGTCCCACAAACGTTGCCAGTGGACTCGAAGTCTCTTACGTAGATATGACTTCATATCGGGTACAGGGACGGCATAGATGTGTTGTTGCCAGCTTTTGCCTCGATGGATGTGGCAAGCTGGTCTGCCAGTACATTTCCCTCGATGTCTCGGTGCCCTGGCACCCAGCACACCACAACATGCTGCCCAGACGCATAAATACTACATATGAATGAATAAAGCGATACTATTACAGGATTTTTGTGCCTCTTAAGAGATTTCAAGGCTTTTACTACGCTCAGCGAGTCTGTGTAGATGATTGCTTTTGGTATTTTTGAGTCCTTGATGTGTTTAAGAGCCGACAGTATTGCATAAGCCTCTGCTGTAAAAATGCTCGTTTGTGGGTGCAGGGCGTCGGCATCTGAAAATGATGGACCAACCGCTGCATAAGAGACGCCAGCATGAGACTTTGATGCATCGGTGTAGAATTCCGGACAAGAGTATTTATGCTGCAGTTCAAGGAAGTGCATTTCGAATGTGTGTAACCGGGGGCGTGCTACGTAACATGTAAAAAGGACAAATCACAGTCTACAATCTGCCACTGCCACGGTGCGACCTGTATAGTGGGTGTCATTAGACGATGTTCAAAGAGTGGGACATCCATTCCCTCAGCCAGACTTCTCACACGCAACGAGAAGGGCTCTCTTACTGCAGGTCGGTTATGAAAGAGGTGGGAGCTGGACAAATCATTTACGGTGGAATATGAGGGATGTTCACTGTTTGCGTTCACTCTAAGAAATACATGAAAGCTGTGTAGGTCCTCTGCAAGTGGAGGGACCACTCATTGGATTCCACGTAAAGGCTTTCTACAGGGCTTGTCCTAAAGGCACCTGTAGACAAGCGAATACCTAGATGGTGGATGGGGTCCAGCATCTTCAACGCGGTTGGGGTGGCTGACTGATAAATTATGGCCCCGTAGTCTAGGCGTGTTCGTATGAGGCTTTTATACAAGTTTAACAGACACTTTCTGTCACTACCCCAAGTAGTGCGTGACAACACTTTTAAAATATTCATTGTTTTCATGCATTTGTTTTTTAGATGTTTTAGGTGTGGTATGAATGTTAGCTTTGTGTCAAGAATTATGCCTAAGAATCTGTGTTCCGTTTTTACAGGTAGACTCTGTCCTTGCAGGTCAATGTCGGGTCAGGGTACAGTCCTCTCTTTCGAGAAAAAAGGACGCAGGTGCTCTTTTGTGGATTTAGGCAGAACCCATTCTCGTCTGCCCATTTAGCCACCCTGTTGAGACCAAGCTGAACCTGCCGCTCACAGATTGCAAGGTTGCATGATTTAAATCCAATCTGTACATCATCGACGTACGTTGAATAAAACATGTTGCGTGGGATGTATAGGCGCAAGGAATTCATTTTTATAATGAAGAGAGTGCAACTGAGCACCCCACCCTGTGGGACTCCAGTTTCCTGCACAAAAGGTCGTGATAAAGCGCTGCCAACCCGAACACGGAATGTGCGATTCAGCAGGTAACTTTCAATGACATTTAACATATTACCACGTATACCAAAGTGGGAAAGGTCTCTCAATATACCAAACCGCCATGTGGTGTCGTAGGCCTTTTCCATGTCTAGGAACACAGATAGAAAGAATTGTTTGTGAACAAAAGCTTCACGTATCTGTGCCTCAATACGTATCAGATGGTCAGTGGTGGATCGACCTTCGCGAAAACCGCACTGGTATGGGTCAAGGAGCTTGTTTGATTCTAGGAAATGTATCAGACGGCGGTTTATCATCTTCTCGAAGACCTTGCAGAGGCAGCTTGTTAGAGCTATGGGCCTGTAACTCGATACGGACGATGGATCCTTGCCCTGCTTCAGGATGGGGATCACTATGGCCTCTTTCCAGGCAGAGGGGATCTCGCCGGAGGTCCATATAGAATTATAGAGACAGAGAAGGGTTTTCTTCGTTTCAGAGGGTAGGTTTTTCAACATGTCATATAGTATACGGTCAGGGCCTGGGGCAGATTGCTTGCAACAGGTGAGTGATGCATGCAGCTCTGCTAGGGAGAAAGGTAGGTTATATGGCTCGTTCCCAGTGCTCTTTCGGTCTATTTTTTGTTTTTCTATAGCTGTTTTATATCTTATAAATGCTGGTGAATAGTGTGAGGAACTGGACACATGTTGAAAATGTGCACCCAGATGGTTCGCTTGGTCCTCAAGGCTGTCTCCCTGCGTGTGTACCAGGGGAGGTGGATGTGTTTGTCGTCCTCTTACTCTATTGACCCTGCTCCAAACCTTGGCCTCATCCGTGTACGAGTTGATACTTGATAAAAATGTCTTCCAGCTGTCTCTCCTGGCTTGTCTGCGTGTTCTCCTACCTTGGGACTTGATTTTCTTGAAATTTACAAGGTTTTCAGCAGTAGGATAATCGCGAAGCTGCCTCCATGCTTTGTTCTGCTGCCTACGTGCATTCCGGCATTGTTCATTCCACCACGGAACACGACGTTTGCTAGAAAGTCCACTTGTTTGGGGAATACACTTAGAGGCTGCATCAATTATGAATTTAGTAAAATACTCGACGGCACCATCAATTCCGAGCGATGAAATGTCAGCCCACGAGAGTTTACTGGTAAGAGTTTGGAATTTATCCCAGTCCGCTGCATTGACCTTCCACCGGGGAGCATGTGGTGGTGACTCATATTGTCTTGTTGCTCTCAGCAGTACTGGGAAATGGTCGCTCCCGTAAGGGTTTTTTATAACTTCCCATTCAAGTTCTGAAAATAGAGACGGGGAAGCTATGCTAAGATCAATAGAAGAAAAGGTTCTATTTGCGATACAGTAAAATGTAGGTTCCTTCTTATTCAGGAGACACGCACCAGAGGAAAAAAGAAATTGTTCAACAAGACGGCCTCGCGCATCGATACGAGAGTCGCCCCACAGACTGCTGTGCGCATTGAAATCGCCAAGAACAAGATAAGGTTCTGGCAATTCGTCTATAAAGGACTGAAATTCATGTTTGTGTAAGTGGTAATGTGGGGGTATGTAAAGCGAGCAAATGGTGATGAGTTTGTTTAGAAGAACAAGTCGAACTGCCACTGCTTCAAGGGGCGTTTGTAGCTGCAAACGTTGACATGCTATGCTTTTGTGAATTACAATGGCAACACCGCCTGATGATGCGAGAGCATCATCGCGATCTTTACGAAATGTAACATACTGTCGGAGAAAATTTGTATGTTTCGATTTTAAGTGCGTTTCCTGTACACACAGCACTTTTGGATTGTGTTGGTAAAGAAGTTCTTGGACATCGTCGAGGTTCCTAATAAGGCCTCTGACGTTCCATTGAATGATTTGTGTATCCATAATGAAAGTAAAGTGGTGCTGTGTGGACAAAAAGGAAGTGTTGCCTTAGATTACAGAGCCGTTTGCGGCCCTGTAATTTTGGTTTTGTCTTTTCTAGAGCGGTCCAAAGAATTTGGCCGCTCTTTAGGTGCTGGTTGCACCACCTTGCTTGGGGTAGTGTCCATAGCCTCTTGTGAAGCGCTGGACACTCGCTCTAACGAGCGATGTGTACGTCGTGTAGCCTTCGCCTCGAGGGACGAAGGCTGTGGCCTCACCAGCCCGGAGGCCGATGGAACCTCCTTAGCCTCTGAGCTGCGATGGCTGCTGCCAGCGCTAGTAGAGGCCTCTGGTGTGGCCGATTTCGAGGGAGGCAGGGCAGCCTCAGCTGCTCCCACCATGGGGGCGGGTGGAAGTCGCCTCAATACGCTGCGCGTGCCTTGGGCGACCGCCGGGGTCCGTCGTGGTGCTGCCCCCTGTTGCACCACTTCGGCAAAAGAAGTTTTCATCGAAAATGCAGGTGAAAGACGCTGTCGTGCTTCCCGGAAACTGATATTTTCTTTGACTTTGATAGTAATGATCTCCTTTTCTTTCTTCCAGGCTACGCAAGATCTGGAATATGCAGGGTGGCTGCCATCGCAGTTCGCGCAATGGGCCTCAGCAGTACAGTCATCAGCAGAGTGATCTTTTGTAGCACATTTCGCACAAGTTAGTCGTCCTCGGCAGCTTTGAGAGGCATGACCAAACCTCTGACACTTGTAGCAGCGTCGTGGATTTGGAATGTAGGGTCTAACACGCAGTTTGAGGTAGCCTGTTTCGATTGCATCCGGGAGTGTGCTAGAGCCAAAAGTAAGTACTATGTGTTTGGTTGGTAGTTCTTTGTTATCGCGCCTGATTTTTATGCGTTGTACATTTATAACATTTTCTTCTTTCCATCCATTCAGGAGTTCTTCATCAGTCAAATCCATGAGGTCGTCGTCTGAAACCACACCCTTGACGGTGTTCATTGTTCGGTGTGGACTAACAGATATGGTTTTATCGCCAAATGCCACCAGGTTTGTTAGTTTCTCGCACTGCATCTTGTCTTTTACTTCAATGAGAAGGTCCCCAGTTGCCATCTTGGTGGCTTTGTAGCCACTTCCAATTACCTCCGTGAGACATTTTGACACCAAGAAGGGTGAAATGTTTGTTGCTTTTTTATCAGTGCTTTCACAGTGAATCACATGATACCTTGGGAATGTGTCTCGTTTCTTCAAAAAGAATTCAAAGGTTGCATCGGTGCGCCCCCTTTTTGGGGGACGATCAGGTGAGAAGGGTTTCGAGGGTCCCATGGAATGAGTTGTTTGTTCGGTATCAATGCCAGTCACCCACCACCGAGCCCAACGAGGGGACACGGCAGAGATTGTTATGAAGCAAGCACTGCCATGCCAACTGTACATTGTTACTATAACCGCATATGTTATAATCAAGGTAGATCATAACACACAAGGTTAACCCTTGCTGCCAGGAATGTTGGAAGTAAATGGAAGAGAGAAGAAGACAGGAAAGATTGAAGGTGAGAGGGATAGGCGAAGATTGGAGAGAGAGAGACAGGAAAAGGCAACTACCGTTTTCCCCCGGGTGGGTCAGTCCGGGGGTGCCGTCTACGTGAAGCGGAGGCCAAAGAGGTGTGTTGCCTCCACCGAGGGGCCATAAAGGTCCAAGCACTCAGCATTGGCTCAACCCCCAGGATCCCCTTTTCCCCGGACACGGCTAAGCCACGCACGGTTAAGCGTGGGAGGGTCCGACCCCCATGTGCTCGGGTCCGTGGTATTAAGGCAGGGAAGCAGCTTGACGACATATCGACAAAAGAAAAATAAATATGATTGACGAAAAGGTCCGCTACTTCATATTAAATAACATATGTTATCTATCTTCAGCAGAAAAAAAGGGGTAAATTGTACAAAACGTCAAAACCTATACTCGTGATGATTCCTAAGGCTCTTCGATTTTCTTCGATTTAGCTGGCCTTTCAATGGCGTAACACAGTGCCACTGTGATCACGCTGTTTAAGATATGCCGCAGCTTCTTCTCAAGCACGCATGATACTACACTGGGAGACGGAAAGTAAAGGCTCAAATAATACAGCCATACGGAGAAATGTTATCCCTCCAAAAAAAAAAAGACTACTTGGCCCATTATCAAACTTTCCATGAGCTCTTCTACGTAGAACTATTGTTTTTCCGCTACATGCATCCAGAAATGTGTTCTTGTTTGAAATTCTTACATGCGTAAATGGGTCGTCTAGATACGTAAGCCGTCTCATTTTCAAGACTTTCAACTTTTGGAGTGTTTCCTGACTCTTTTGTGCACTTTGCCTTGTTTACGAGACTGTTTATGTCTCTGAATGTCCTTTCCTTCTCTCCGCTGTCTTTAGTTACTCTTGCGCAAGATTTGCATAGGTTCGTGATATTTCAGAAAGGCTCAAGATTGAGCTTGTTGGCGTACTGGAACTTCTGGAGGAGCACTAGGCGGACGGGACAAGAAGGACAATACATGGGCGCCGTGTTGTGTTTATGCGGTGTCTTTCTTGCCCCATCGTCTGGTGCTCTGCGCAATACTTTCGTCCTATTTGAAGGTATCAGGCGCTTTTATTTTTGTTCTTAGTTTTGTTTGTTTGTCTTAGTTCTTAGCGGTGTAGCCGGCGTCTCTAAGGCTACCAGCCTATTCTTTAAAATTATATCAGTAAAGAAAAGCTGTGTCATCCACTGCGAAATATTGAACAATTGCGAGCCCACGCGAAATTGTGAAGGACATTTGATTTTCGTTATCGTTCTAAACGTACATATATGATTAAAAAATGCGTAGGCTTAAACGACTTTAGCTCATCAGGAAATGCAGTAAGCGAGAAACAGCCTAAATGAAATGAAGTTAGCACGATACAGTCCTTTGCAAACCTGTCCCTACAGTAGGTTTTAGGCTGTGAACATATATTTGGCTCATTCTAGCAGCTGGACAGAATGCTTTTATCAAAAAGCATGAGAAGCGGCCTCATTACGGGACGCTCATCAACACTAGCAGTGCCGTCTGGCCGGCTACAGAGAGCTCCCACAACGCCCTGCTCAAGCACCTTCATCCATGCGCCACCTCCGGTTTAGTATGGAAGGGCTTTATGCCCTGCAACCGCCTGCACATGGACAAAAAAATTACAGCCACCAAGCTTCGTTACGTGATCTGAATGCGAAAGCATTATGACTACTCTAATGAAGTGGTCACGTCTATGATACGTGACGTCATACATTGTCACGTGTCCTTCACAATTCTACCTTAAACCACCTTAATCCACCTTGTTCTAAGTTGTACAACCCTAATCCCTTTATTGCACCTTAATGCACCTTGACCCACTTTAATCTACCTTAATCAACATTAATTCATCTTCATTCACTTTACTTCACCTTAATTCGCTTTACACCACCTTAATTCACCTAACTCTAGCTTGTTCTAACTTTAATTCTGTATTACCCACGGAGAAAGAAGTATTGGTGGTATTACCACTGACGTCATGCGAGACGATGATGTTGATGATTTTTGGTACCAGTCGTCGCCTATAACATCGGTTTTTCTGCTTCATGGGGCATATTGTTTTGGCATTAATAACCGAACGCAAGCGTTCCATGAACTCAGGCACGTTTCAAGAACTCAGGCAAGAACTCAGGCAGCTGTGTCGCATTGTCTCGGCATCGCTGAAATCAATTGCGGGACTTCTCGTGCCCAGTCGCGAATGATTCACAGTGGTGCAGGCAAATCCAACGGACCTCCCGCCTTCGCCTGTTTACTTGCCTGCCTATATATGCATGCCTCATCGAATATTCTATATGCGCTCGCTGAGACAGGTGCATTGCAGAACATGCCACAATCATCTGCTAGTGCAGCTACCAGCAGCTATAAACACTGGTAGCGGCGATACCGTCTTCTAGTAAAGTACGACAACCTTCAAAAATGATATGGTATCTGATTTGCCGGGCGCGTTTATGTGCGAAAGCAGGAACTAGATATCAAAGCAGCGTATATATAGCGGAAGAGAACGAAAATTGAGTGAAAATATTCACTGTGGACAGGGCACTTGGTTCATTGCATATATAGCAAATTATTCTGGAAGGAAAATCATTCATACACTGCACTGTATTTCAGACACGGACACTTGCAATGATGAGTCGTATGTAAGCGCGTTTTTTAACACGAAAGTGTTTTATGCCGGGGTCCACCAAGACTTCACTGACGTATTTCCGTCACGGAAATACGTCAGCTTACAATGTACACGAACATAATACAAAGAAAGAAACCAGAAGAAAAAGTTCCACAAACATGCAAAATTTGGAAATCGAACCCACGACCTCTCGGTCCGCGACGATAGATCGCCGAGCGTTTAACCCATTGCGCCACAAACGCATTTGCAGAGAGCTACACAGACGCGCCTTATATATCTAACACTCCTCCGTGTACCCGCGCTCTTGCTCGGGGCGGTGCCGCCACCTACGAGCAGAAAAGAGAAGTACTGCATTATGACACTAACGCGCACCGACAGTGAACGCTTCGGTGGTCTCAGCACTACGACGCCTCGATGCCAGCATTCGAAGGGACGCTGGCATCAAGAAGCACTACCAACGCCACCTAGGTGGCGTTCACCGTACTCAGCACAGCGGAGCGTGGCCTCCGCAATTAGCTCTGAAAATGTTTCTGAAGTTGATCGCGGAGGCTGCAATTACGACGCGCTGTACGCGCTGATTTGACTCGGTGACGATTCAGTTACGTGCTTTGTCTTGCGCGTTGTATTAGTGTGTCAGTTACGTGCTTCGTCTTTCGCGTTGTGCTAGCGTGTGCAGCGTAGTGCAGCTTCCATATGCACGACGGTTGCTCATGGTCATCGACGTTGGTAGTCGTGATGGAGGAGACGTGCCACCAGGCGTCAGCGTGGGTGCATCAACGCCTAAGGGCGCTTTAGCCACAAAACACCAATAGACATTATATATCAATGTGCAATAAACATTACACTACTTCTGTGAAGACACGTTTCACTTTCGTGTTCTATACCGATTCCTATATAAGAGGGATCAACCACATTTTTTTTCTCTATATTGATTAACATACGGGTGTTCACCCCAGCGTTTACTTTGGTAACACCTATCACTGATCGCTGCGTGAACGTCCTATTGGTGCCAGCAAAGAAAGAAAAATCGTTAATTGCACTTCCTTGATTGTGCTCCAGAGGATGTCCGGCTAATGGCCAAAATGTGTGCGTTCGGAGTGGCCCACCGCGGCTGGTCGCCGTTCTGCTACATCTTCGACAAGAAAGATCTCGACTTGCTAGAGTACGCAGAGGACTTGGACGACTACGAGGAGGACGCACACGGAAATGAACGAAACGTCGCCTTGGGCTGCGTAGCCGTCGAGGAGATGGTAGAAAAGATAAGGTGGGTTGGCGTGACACCTACGACAGCAATTTCCAAGCCTGCGGCGCCACGTGGCGTGACGTCACACGCGAAGGCCAACGCTCTTATTGCAAGTGCCAGAGTTTCCTGCAAAAGTTACTAGAAAGAACGTCTCTTAACTGAAAGTGACATTGTATTTCTGTATTAACACATAATAGTTCCTTGCGTTTTTATTCATTTTTTATTATTCCATAGATAGATTGATTGATCGGCGTTTAGTCGGAGGAAGTGTGAAATGTGCCGTTTTATTGCTTTTTTTTCAACGTTGCCTGTTTGAGCACGTTTACAAGATGTGCTTCATTGTCGGAACGTTGTTACATATGACCTCATGTTATCATCATTTATTAATTGAACCATGTATCGCCCGTACAGAAGCCGCCGACGTAACAGTTGCCAAAATTTTTCAGGTTCATCCAAATAAATCACGCGCTTCGATGCTATCGTCTGCGGTAACTGCGAGTGTGCTGATCGGTTAAGCCATCATGGGGACAATAGGCAGGGCATGAATTTGCCAAAAACATTTGCACGTTTGGCTTCAGACGGATTACTGACTCTGCTAATTGACCATTTTCCGCAATATGTTACGTTATGTTTTCACACATTCGCAACTATTAAGAATGTGCGCCGGAACCTATTTTTAGGCGTTTGGAAACATAAGATTCCTAGTAAAATTCCAAAGAAGTATACTGACTAATTTACTAATTAAAGAAGTATACTGACATTTTACTACCCATTATTGCTTCACTGTAAAATAAAATGGTCTATATTGGTCTGGCTTAAATTGGTCGATAACTCACGTCTTCACACCTGCAAAAGTGTAAGGGTGACTTATATAGACCAATTTACACCATGCTGCACCCTTAAGGATGTAAGTTAGCTTACACTGCATTATAGCAGAACGACTGAATCAGCCTCGGACATTACTCTGGCAACTTGGCAGGAAACTGTGTGGCGAGTGGTACATTACAGTAAAGATGTGCGGTGCCATACGGGATTGGTAAGGGGAAAGGATGTCTCCCGAGAAAGGCGATCTGATTTATTTCTACGTTCACAGTGCTTTAGGCTCCTCTTGGTCAGCGCAGCCGTGACACCATTAGGCCACCACCTACCCCCTCCCCCCACATTCCCGAATCAATTCCTTAAACGCAGCCACCAAAGGAATGGTGAAAATGTTAAGATGACGAGACAGACATTGGCGCACGATTCACATGAACAAACCAGAGTGTCCGCGCTGAAGTTTCCTTTAACCGTAGCTGAGAACCACCGGAGGGTTGCAACTTGAGGATAAAACAAGGCAAGTGATTCATCAGGAAGGTCGATTGAGTAACCCAAATAGACACCATGCTGAAACCAGACTGGCTTTAAAACCCGACTGGCTTTTGTAACACAACGCTGGCAGCATTGTACCAACCAATGAAAGCGCAGAGCGTCACCTGAATGGCGTCTGAAGAGCGTAGGCTGTCGGCATTATCAGACGACGTTCTGCAAGGTCGGGACGTTTATGCCAAGAAGTAATATAGAACATGTTTGGCTTGATACAATTTGGCTTATCTCATCGCCCGTAGGCATTTTTTCCCTCCTTATGACATAATTTGATTTGTTTATTGTTGTGACTGTGGTGTTCTTATCATTTCTTGGATCAGCTGAAGCCGACAGCTACACGTGGCATCCTGGCTGCCTATCTTATGTTTCGCTTACCTTGTTTCACTTCCTATCTTGCCTTTCCCTGTCTTTATACTGCGACGTGAAATGAAAATAAACGTCCATTCTCTCCAGCTTGTCAGCTTGCGTCAGCTTGGCTTGCGTCTAGCTGAGAGTCCGACCAACGATGTAACATTTATTTATTTGGTTCGCAATACATGATTGTTATTACGGTGGGAACGAAAGTCGACCTCAAATGGTCACCTGACTACGTATGTAGCACCAAAAGTTACATTCACGCTACAGCGGAATTTAAAAAAGAAATGCAACATAATGCATCAATGTTAGGAACGGCATCTTCGTAATTACTTATCCGGGTTTGATCTTGGCTTTTATAATGAATAAACAATTAGCGCAAGAAAGTGTGATAACAAAATGGTATATTCAGTGCAACTACACCGTATACACCCATGGATAAGTCACGTGGACCGATACGTCTTTCTTTTTCACAATACATAAATAATTGTGAGGAAAATCCCATGTTTCTAAATCTCCTTTTTTTTTCGCAGGGAGAAACTTCGAACGAAGCTCACGGGTGGACGAAGCTTTCACCGTCACCTCAGAGCAGCCCTGTATTTCACACACGCGTCGGTGATGAAGAGCCTCGTCGCCAAGTTAGGCCTAGGAAGGGCCACGCCTCCGCTGACCGCCGAGAATTTCTGCCGTTACAGAAAGCGCAGGCCGTGGCGGTCGTCGCACCTGGTGCCTTTCACGGCTAACTTCGCCCTGGTGCTTTTCGAGTGCGGTCGCGGTCGATTATACGTCCTCTCTATTCTCAACGAAAGGATGGTCCGGATTCCTGGCTGCCGAAGAGAGTTCTGTCCTCTCGAAGACTTCCTGAGGTCGAAGGCGGTTCAGAGTTCTCAAAACTGCGACCCCGAAAAACTGTGCAGCAAAAGCTGGAATGCAAGCATGGGCCCCGAATAAGAAACGCCAGTTTATACTTTCAGTTGGCCAAGTTTTTCGCTCATATCAAATAAACCATGAATTCTGATGCTAACCCGCATTATGTTATGGCCTTCTAAAGCTATTGCGTATCGTGGTATTAAACTGAACAATTCTCGCTATACCAGAGCAATTTGGGACGCTTGATTTCTCCGAGTCGCTTAGGAATTTCTTCAGTCACTGTTCATTCACTGGCATTCATGTTAACAATTGTTTCGATGAAGCTTGTAGGAACCCCCGAGTTTTGTGGTGCCGTACTGTGCCATATTCGTCTGCCTTTGTTCGTTCAGCTGTGGCCAGATGGCGCTGCATATTTTTGTAAGTTATAAAAAGCAACGCGTTGTAAGACTGCACGAACTGAGATAGCTGATGAGCGAGGGTGACGGACGATGTGCCGTCTCAGCAAGTTGCGACGACAGGCTTAGGTTTGAGCTGTGAGTTTAACAGGTATGCTGCTGCTGTTGTTTGTCGGGCTGTGAATTACGCTGCAACAGTTTTACGTAGATATCTTGTCGTCCTTATTTTGTGGCCTATGAACTAAGAAGCCAGCAGTAGGCTCACTGCAAACTCCAGGCCTGTAATAAAAATGTATTTCGTCCTTCCCGAAGGGTCGCAGATGTATCGCTGATGTAAATATGCCGTTTTTTTTTCTGATGTAATATGCGTGCATTAACTTATGCCTCAAGACATCCTTACCTACGCCAAGTATGTGGACATTGGAAAGCCTTGACTCCCACGTGCTGTAATCGCAGTGCGTCGGCAAATCTGCGGAATTATTTCAATGAAGAATAAGATTACTCCTAATTGATGGGAAGGTGGTCTCTGTTTATGGCAAATTTCAGAAGTATTCATGGAGTGTTGTCATGGAGATAGAGCCGCATCTATCACTGATCGATACACTGGTAGCAAAGAGATGTCAATCAGACAAGAAAGATCGTTATCACGAGTCTGTTGAAACGGGCTTCCTTCACTCACTTGAAAACCCCACGACACACCCTGGGAAATAAAGACCCCCCCTCCCCCCCCCCCCCCCAATTGCCTGTTTGCAGGAAACCAAAGTGACGTCTGTCGGACATCCTGAACCCTTGCTTGGAAGCATATCATGTCAACAACAACAAGAAAAAGAGGGACAACGGGAATTTTAGCATCTTAGTGCAAATACTACGCACTAAGTAGACACGAATTATTACCATATCATTGCCTTCTGCCTAAATTTAGAGAAAACAAAGAAAAGCGAGGCCTACGTATACCTCTGCAAGAACGATCCAACTGAAATAAGGGGTAATTCTTTAGAGAAAAATGTATGATCCCTGAAAAAATATGTTTTTTTTAGCAATACAATTACGTCTGGGTAAAATTGGGAAAGAAAATTTGGAGGACGCTTAAGCTTCGCCTTTAAGAGTGGATCGTGATAGCACTCAACGATCCCGGAGTGCTTGTCAGACTTCCCGGCAACTGCAGCTTTATTTTTTCTACACCTTTGCCTCTGCCATTTTACGCTGCCGAGGAGGCGAGCGCCATCTGGATGGTGCTTATGCAAGTAACCTACCCGGACGCGCCGTTGTATGTGTGGTATATATATATATAAATGCTGAAAAAGGGGTTTGTGTTTGGGTTTCCTCGTAACAGCATTATGTTTTCTCGTATATTCAAATTAAAATCCGACGCTATCATGCCTGCAGGTTGTGGTTAAGCAGTACTTTACAATTTTTCTCACGTATTTTACTTTTAGAAATCGAATTAGTTCACTAACGCCTCTGCGCCATGCGGAAAACCTGCGTGGTCGGGGCGGATCGGGAAGATTTTCTTCACTACGAACGCCGGCGTTTACGCCGACCGAGGCTATAAAAAGACATTTAAAAAAATTGCGCAGCTTGCACTGGAGGCGCAGTGCTAAAGAGACAGCGGAGCTGATGGACACCTAGCTATAGTCCTGGCTTTTGGGCTAGGCTAAGCACTACCAAATCATCGCCAGCATTTTCCGGAATTTATTGATCGATTATTGATTAGCTATTGATTGGCTATCAATTGGCTATCGCAAGGTATTGGCCACGTTTTTGGGCTAGGCTAAGCACTATACAAGTCATCACCAATATTTTCCGGAATTTATTGATTAGTGATCGGTTATTGATTAGCTATTGATTGACTATCGATGACTGACTAGCTTAAGTAGTCCCAGCCATGCTTAGCTTGACTTGGCCAGGCTCAGCTTCGCTAGTTAACAAGGGTATGTGCCATTGCGCTTGGACCCTTTCTCCACAGCCGCCAGGATCGGCCCACATTTTCTGTTGACGACAAATATATTACGCTCGACATAAACAGCTCCGCTGTTAAAACCGCCTTGACGCCGACGCTGTATTTTCTGCGACACGGGGCCCTTAATACTATCACGTTAATACAAGGCATCTCTAGCAGTATAAACAATCTAATCCTAACGCAAGACTTTATTGGAACCTATGTTAAAGTATGCTGGAACGCTAGCACAGTAGAGGGAACTCGTGCCCTTGCGCATAGTCCACTCTTTTGTAAGGCCCACTGCAATCGGTGGTATGCATGTGTGTGAATGAATGAATTCTGAATATTAAAATAAAATTAATACCTAATTATTTAATTAATTAATAAAACACTCTCCTCTGAGACGCTGTTACGGTGAACTGGAAAAACGTTCTTCTTTGGGTCTCTATAACATATTTTTAAAGCCTTTTATTCAGGAAGTGAATAGATTTTATTTATTGCCTGTAGCCTTAGCCTTAGTATCCTTCATTTCTAGCTTAAACCTCGCTATTATTACTACTGCCCCCCCCCCCTCCTTTCGTCTTATTCTCCCGACCGCTTCGTGGCCTATACCCCTTGTTAGGGAACGCATATGCAGGAATTTTTTAGAGTGAAGCTGTCTATGGCTCGGACCCGGGATTCTATGCCGTCCACGCGGAAAAACTGCCCCCTAAACGCTCCCCTAAAAAGTGAGAGTGAAAGGGCCAACAACAAAAGCAAATGCATATCGCCACTCGCGTCGGAGCACGGTTTAGCGGCCACCTGTGTTTAAAACGATGTGTCTCTGGGAATGTATGACGTAGTGCGTGATGTAGTGTGCGCCTGATAACGCGACCAAGGAGAAAGGATTGGCGCCCGTATACGCACGACCGCGCACTTGCCACTGCTTACGCGTTCGTCTTCGTCTTCTTCTTCCATAGCCGGCTCCGTTGACGCTAATCATTCCAGCGTTAAATTTCAAGTCTCTTCGGGGGTATGAGCCATTGCTTAAGGGGGTATGTCCTTCTTACGTGACGGACAGATTTGATAACAGACGTGCTACGCGAACGTGTGTGCGTAGCTATCCTCACGAGGACCTCCGACCAGGACAACAAATATGTTCGTACCTTTGTCCAAAATTGTATGGCAGCTCTGTGTCCTGCGCTAAACAGCTTAGCTAGTCATCCACCTTAACGAAGTGGAATGGCTCAGTATTTTTTTTAAAGCGAAGCTTTATATATCTAGGCGAACTCGTATATGGCTAGGCGAAATCTATGAGGATAATGAAGCAGGCGACGCAGGGAAAACAACGTCGAATACAAGTGGTGTTCCTCACTGTCACGACGAACGTGTACAAATAATTCTCGCATATGCAGCGTCGTTCCCCTGTAGCTTTAAGCCTGATTATGAGGGTGAAGGAAAATTTTCATGAAAAAAGAGCAGAGCCCTTCAGCTCGGACCCGGGTGTTCAAACAAGAGTAGTCCAAATGGCTGAAGACGCTGCCGAGGCCCCGGGGCTGCCGGCTGCCGTCTAAAGGGGGGACGGGGGAAGTTTCTGGTCATTACTCCTCCGCTAACCACATTTTGGGCAAAATAAAGTTATTGCTCCCTCTCTCTCCACGACTGTGAAGATGGAAGCCAGCGAGTCTGTTACTATGGTGGGCCTGCTGTAGTGAATATTGCCCCCACAATGAGAATGGGCGTATCGTCGTTGGACATCACCCAACCGAACACGTCTATCATGAACGTTGCGGATGAGAAACTCGCGTTGAAACCTGGCCGTCGCACCGGGGAAGTTGGCGCTAGCGTTGCCGAGGCGTGCACCACCGTTGTCGGATTCCTGGAGGGCAAGACGATCGCTGACGTTTGGCCTCAACAACGCGCTCCCACAACTCGGGGTCGGCGGCTCTTCGCTGACGCTTCGCCTGGGCTTCGGAAGCGCTCACGCTAGAATCGGCACGTCGACGACGGGCCCTTTCCTGAGCTCGTTCGCGGCGTTGGTGCTCAAACGCGTTAGGACACGTCGTCAGTTGCTTATGAATGGCTCATACCCCGGTAAACGCGGCCTCCCCGTTGCGACGACAGAAGTGAAATTCAACGCTGGAATGATTAGCAGGAACGCAGCCAGCTGTGGAAGCAGACGACGATGACGAATCCAGGAGCAGTGGCACGAGCGCAAACCGAGGGGCGCCAACGAGCCAACTGCGGAATGATGATGATGATCAAAAGTTTTATTGAAACTAAGAAAGTAAATCTTGGGTTAGTTGAAGACGTGGTCAGGTCCCTAGTCCGGCACACCGTTGGCAAAATCCGCTGCCCGTGCTCTTTCGATGAGGGCTCGCTGCTCCTCGAGGTCCGAGCTAGACAGGGCCGCGTCCCAGTCCTCCCACGTTGGCTGATCTATTATGGTAATACTGCTATTTTTCTGACAAGCCCATACCATATGGTATAAGTCTGCCTTTTGGCCACAAAATTTGCACTGCGCCGAAAGAAGCTCGGGCTCTATGGCGTGAAGCCTAGATGGATTATTAAATGACATAGTTTGTAGCCGACGGAGGTGAGACTATAGTGTCTGGAATATATTCCAGGCACTACAGTGAGACTCTTCTGATCTATTAAGACCCCTAGCGGGCCCCGGCAATGTCTGCCTCTCAAGGCGCAGATGCTGCAGTATCTCTGAGTATGTTGTTAACGGAGAGGGGGAGACCAAGTCAGCAAAGGAGGACGTAGAAGGATCCCGGGGAAGAAAAGCTCGGGCTGAAGCATGTGCAAGCTCGTTTCCCTCAACCCCCTCGTGGCCTGGTACCCATATCAGCCAGCTGCGGAAGAAGACGACGACGCTGGAGCCAATGCGGAAGATGATAGTTTTCTGTCGGCAATAAACAGACTTACGAAAAGCTTAACAGCTGCGCTGTAAAATTATACAGGTACAAAACACAGTGGGAATCGGCGTAAGCGAAGCTTTCGCGTTGAAGCAGTGAGCCGTCCTGCACAAAGTAGTCATCCTGCACACACACAAAAAAAATCCTTTGAACGAACGAGTTCAAGGCAAATTCGCAAGCTATGCCATTCCTGCAGAAGGGAAATAACCATGGAATAAGATGGTAGCGCTCATCCGCAAGAGACACGTCATGAAACGCTGGTCGGTGGATCACAGTGCGTTGAAAGCACGATACTTGTGTGCAGACATTCGGACATAAGATATGAGCATGTTCGTTGGGCCTTTTCGTGGAGCTTCATTTTTTTTGTGTGGTTTCATTGACATTGAAACTTGCAGTAAAGCAAAAAAAAATAAATAAACGTATTTATCGGTTTATTTTTCGTTTCTACGCGCGAAATAATGTTTTTTGTTGCTGCCCGATTGAAACGCCACGTGCGCGAATGTTTGGCAGACGATACGTTTTATGAGCGCCGTCTTCCCGAGCGCGTGATACATTTTCTTTATTGCGTTAGCTTTAGAGTGTTCAAATGAAAAAAATAAATGTGTATGTGTGAAGCGTGGGAAGTCGGTCACGTAGTAGAGGTAGAAAGGGGATGTGAGAGCTTAGAAGAACGTGTATGTATGTATATTTAAGCATTCATATACATATACATAGTGCAACTGATGGTGCTCTCCTCCGGACCACCGTGAGTTTGACTTCAGTCGTTGTAGGCGCAGGAGATGCTGCGTAGATTTAGCTCCTGAACAACGTTTTGCAATGTGGTGAACGCGGTTTAAATTATCAATCCAGGATGTGAAATAAGGGCGACGTAATGCTAAATCATCACTGAAGTATTCTCCTTTTTTTTCTTTTGACGGTCGGCCTCATAGCGAAAGCGTTGTGACAATCACTGTTACACACCAACTCCGTGTCGCAGCAAAGGAGTCCGTGGACTGAGTTATCTATTTAGCTAACCCCGAGTTATTACTTAACCGTAGCCTTCTTCGGGAAAATTTTATTCTGCCAAGTCTGAAAATTTTTACAGCGCACATTAAAAACGTGTTTGACAGCGCTGGTGTGTGTCTCCCTTCTTGTCTTCTTGTCGTGTTTTTTCGCGCTGTTTCCCTGTCGAGTGTTTGACAATCACCAATGTGGGCGAGGGACTCTACTGATGGCGGGTATGACGCCGTTGTCATATTTCTGCGAAGAAGACACTTCTTACAAGCAGTTACAAACTGCTTCGGGCGTTAGAAACCAGACAAACATTTATGTAGCGCTTGGCAACAAAAAATGTCGCAGTTTCACCCGAAAGGCGGAGCATCAATTGCGATAGCAAATTAGTAGAAAGCTAGACGGAGTAAAGTTAGTAGTTTTATCAGCTGTATGAACTTGGACATGCAGCAGCACCAGCAACGCGCAGAGGTGTTGTCGACGCCGTCGGCGTTTTGCCCGCGTTCGCACCGAACGCGCGCGGCGTTGGTGACTGTTGCCGGTGCCTCTGGGGGCGGCTCGGAGGTTTTCGACGAGATCAGAACTCGTCGAGCAGCGTCGGAAATCTTACCCACCTTCTCGCTTCGCAACGTTTTTATATAGATACGCATTTGGGGCTGCAGCTAAACGTCGCCTCCCCTCCCTCCCGTCCCCCCGCGGCCTTTCGCGCGACGGAAAAAGTCGCGTTTGCTCTCTATATATGGTGATTGTAAAGGAGGAAGGAGACGCTTAATTCTGCAGCCCTTCAGGGAGCACGGCGAAGAACGCGCGTTTGCTCTCCGACGTGCGTTCGCACCCCGTGAAAGCGCGCGTCCCTCGCGTCCTTTCACTCGCACACACAGCGTCCGGAGCGCGGCGAAGATTTCATCACCGTTGACGTCATACGTAACATCACGGCGACGGTAGAAATCCGCTTTAGAGTGTCCATATAATTGCTATCGCAATAATAAGCGTGTGTATCTGTAATATAACTGGCCCCAAAGTACGAAACTACATTATGTTGCGCACTATGCAGTGCACGAAATGTAGGTGGCGGTGCCTGAGTACGCCTCATCGCTTTTGGGATCATCATCGTCATTGTGGCTCGCGCTCACCTGGAGCGCCCGACCGTGGCCTCCGCGATCAGCTGGCGCGCTGCCGGAGCTGATCGCAGAGGCCAGCGTCCGACCAACCATCGCCTCCTCCGCAATGTTCCACACCCTGGCGGCGGCAGCTGTTCCAGGTTGTAGGGCGGCATCCACAGGGAGCTTCAGAATTGAGCAAAAGGGGACACGAACAAGATGAACAGGACAGGAGACTGAGTGGGCCTCTTCGATTATGCATTCCTGACAGTCCCGAACTGCCCGTGACGGTGCTTTCAGCCAATGAGCGTTGCGTATGTAGTCTTTCGGACAGTCCGGAACTGTCAGAGACGGATAATCGAAGTGGCCCAGTGTTGTGTCGTGCTGTCCTCTGGTGTCATAAGTCGCACTCGCTACATTGTTATCGGCACTGCCCGCATGATGGAGCCGCGACCTCCGTGTCTGTGCGTTTGTATGAATTCGTTATGCCAATCAGGTGTGATCACGCCACCTGTGTATCGCCAATCAGGTGCGATCACGCCACTTGCTTAACAGCCAATGGCATGGCACCATGTGTTCTTGAAATGCTATATAAGATGAATTAACGCCACGTTGACCAGACCCTCTCACCCGGAAGAAGCCTTGCTCCACTGCGTCGTCCTCCCAGACGCTAGGCCTCCCCGTCGGCCGGCTCGGGTGCGACGCTACACTGAGGACCATGACTTCTCGCGACTGACCACCGGCAAGAGGCGCAGTTCAAATCACTCGACCATTTCTTCGCAACGCGGCGGCCAACGCAGCAATTGGAACGCCATCGCCCGTATGGTGAGAATTGCTCCTTGTGTTGGTTCCTTTCCTAGCGAACCATTAGGTTTATTGTAGTTGTTGGTACGTGTAATGTCTTGACGGCTGGCTTTTCGCACAAACTAGGCTCGAAAAGATGCGAATAGAGACTATCGCGTACTGTCTGTTTCTTAACAAGTTTTCCTCCCTTATACATTGTTCGTTAAACCTGCGTAATGCGGATTTCAAGAGAACGAGTGTCTACTTGATTAGCAATAGCCAGAGCTATAGTGACTTCGCCGGAGACGTTTAATCCAGTTATAGCCGAGCGTCGCGAGTCACCGCACTCGGTCACTGCGGAGAAATGCGTGAATTTCGTATTTCTGATGAGTCGGCGTCTGAGACGCAAGGGACGCCCAGTCAGCTTGGCTGCGATACAACTAAAACCTCTTGTATTATAAAACACATCTTAACTTGAAGGCCGCGCTTGATTTAAATAACGCCTGTCGTGAAAGCACCCAAAGAAACGCAATGAACGTCTTGGGCGCGTTCACTCCAGGCGTCATTTATACCGAGTCAAGCACGGGCTGCAAAGGGTGCATTTCTAAATACGGGGGTAAGGAACCCGAGTGAACGCAACGTCAGGCTCCACTCAAGCGACTCGGCAGCATTCCGAGCTCGAGCAAGCGTTCTGTCTCCCGCTGCCGGCGTGGACATCGCGGGCACGCGTACCAGCGTTTCCGCTCAGCAGCTTTTGGGAAACCTGGATCTGGGCAACGCCTTGAGCAATTTCGAAATGGTGTGTTGGTTTGAGCAGAGCGCGTTCTAACCGGGTTCGCACAGCCGTCGTCCGCCCCGTCACTGTCCTCGGCCACTCTCGAACATTGCAGCAAGGCAGCGTTGCTGCAGCGTTCGAGCACGGCCATGCGCTGTCACGGCACCGCTATCCGTCAAGAGGGCATTTCCTCGGCAGTTTATCTCGACACCTTAGCTTATGTTGTGGCTTGTCCTCGAACACTCGATGCCGGTCACGTTGTCCAATGCTTTTAATGGAGTATGACTAAAAGGTATTTTTATTTTCAACTTCCTCGAGTAGAAATGAAACTCCGCTCCCCTTTCCGGATTCTCAGCGATAGCCATCGTAAAATAAACGTCATTGTTTAGAGCAAAATAGCGTGACGATGAAGACGTTGCGTGGAGACGCATTTTCAGAGCGGTTGCACGTGCGTCTGCCAGAGCACCACTGGGAGACTCGCGCTTGCGTCTCCCACGTACAGCTCCGGCGTCGATGAACGTGGGCGCATGTGTGAAATTGAGAAACGACGCGTCAATTTGTCGGCAAATCTTTGTGGAGTTTCACGGGACCTCCGTGGCGTCGTGTATGCTACATTTACGTCACTCAAAAGGTTATTCACACCTGGTGGCTGGAATATTGAAACGAGAAACCGTGCGGTAGAAATTCAGTGATACTTCGTAACTGGGTATACGATCGGGCATATTCAGGTTATTAATATTGTCCCATGAATGCGGTGTATTAACCAAGAGTGAAAAAAAAATCTTTATCATACTTCACAACACCACTTACCGCAAATGCTGATAACTGAGATTTCGGTGTCTGTACACCTTTTAAAAACAGCACCGGCGTCCCGTTTTGAGAGAAAACCAGGGAGGAAATGGGTTTTACTGACAGATGCTGGAGCTGGGACTGGGCTTCTCTTCGATTTATATTCTCTGACAGTCCCGGACTGCCCGAGGTGGTGATTTCAGCCAATGAGCGCTACGTGAGCAGCGTCTCTCAGTCGGCGAAGCATAATCGATGAGGCCCACTTACTCGATCGGGCGGACGGCCGCTGTTCAAATGAACTCCCACGGGACGGTTATGTGGGCCTTAGTTCTTCTCTTTTAATCGATCAATTTTGAGGAATGGGGGTGCCGATTTTATGCTAACTGAGCTGAAAGAGCCCTGCCGAATTCTAGTATGGAGGAGATTGGGACGCTAAGCCAGTTTGCCTAAGCTAATTATTTTGGCAAGAATTGCAGGTGATGGAGCAGTAGAGAACGTGATTTTGCATGAGATAAACAGATAACCAAGGGCGATATTCTAGGACGATCACTTTTAGAGGTACTCTTACTCACGCGAGCTTTCACGCGAGGAAAGTGCCGGACACATCGTCATTTTCTGCTCGCTACGGCGTTCCTGGGACGCTGTTTTACTACAGTATAGCGCTTTGCCGGAACGGCGGGGCCCGAGACACCGAACTTGCCCTTCTCTAGTGTCGTGAAATTTCGCGAACGTGAAAGCATCTTCCAAAATCGATTGGCCCAGAATAGCGCCCCAAGAGTTACGCACCACAGCGTCATTGCATAAACATCTATGGCGGCAGTGTGCATACTCTCCTCACCAAGAGCTATATGTTTTACGTGTGTATGTTTTCGCGCTGTTCAACTTATGGCTCGTTACACCTTTCTTCACTCGGCCGATGTTAAGTAGCACCGGTGGTAACGCGGTGTAAAATTTGCCCGTAGTTCTTTAGAAATGTGTTGCCAGCGTCTCGTGATGCTTAACACCGTGTTGTAAAACGCTTTTCTATTCTGCGTTAACGCGTCGCGTTCGACAGAGGAACGCTGTTTCGAGCATGTGCGTGGTGCGACAGTTCTGCTTTCCAACCCGCGAATACTGAGTACGCTGCGGCCAACGTCTCGTTTTTGTGTCCGATGAGCCATCCAACCCACCATAGTATGAGCGTCTCAGCGTCAATAGAAGCCAACGTGAAGAATTGGCAGTTTCGAGCCCGAAGGCTATAGGCATTGAAAGCGATAACAAGGTTACCAACCCGCTGAAGGCGTCGCGCAACGCTGCCGTTGATGAGCTTGATTCTTATGCGTTTAGCTCAGAGCGATGTATGGTATGCACGCCGCTGCTCTTGTGCAAGCGCGCCGTGCTCGTTCGTGCCAGCAGCGCGAGCCGGGAAACGCTGCGAAGGTAGAAGGGATGCCGCGTGCTTCGTGCGTCCATTTGGCGTCGTCTTTGAACTGCTCATTGCGCGTCTATATGGAGGCCTTCCAAACCTCCACGCGCGAAGGTGGGCATGCGCGACGAGTGGTCTGCGAGGCCGTGACTCGCGCTAGCCTCGACCGCCCGACTTTGTCAGCGTTCTTCTGACGTGGCCATCGAACGAGCACGGACGTGTGTACAGCTGCCCGGGCACTCACGCTGGCGGCGTGGGCTGCTCCAGGTTGCTGCAGGCGAAATCCGAAGTAGGGTATGGAGTTCTGACAATTGATCGCCTGGAAAACTTTGCATTCTGAGAATGAGGACCGACAAGAGACGCAGCTCCGATCACTTCGACGGGTACTGACAGCGTCACGAACGGACAGCTTATCCTATACGCATGGTGAGAATAGGATATGATTTCGAATAGGACGATTTAAAATAGGACGATGACTTCGAGGTGTTTTTCTGCATGTTCGGGAGAAGTTCACACGGGTATGTATACTCAACCTTAATCAAGCAACAGAAGGTCAATGCTGATTTTCGTGCGGGAAAGGTATATTGCGACTCCGCAAACGGAAATAAGACGATGGAGTTCGACGCGAGACAGCGCCACCAATACCCGTTCCGTCCAAATTATTTCACGCATACTGACGCCAGTTTATGCGTCAGTGTACGTATACATTCAAACAAAAAAGTCCTTTGCACGTGTAATACATTTGTTACACGGGTGCCCTGTAAACGCTGTTGGACTTAACGACGGTGGTTACTCATTTTCACCAAGTTTAACGTCAACCGCAGTCTTCAGGAGCTGCAGGCGCATTCCCGTTCACGGTGGCGATGAGACGCTATGTCAGCTTCCACTGGAATTAGGATGCAATGCCGGAAAAAACTTATGAAAACTAACGGAAAAAATTAAAGCTAGTTTGGTAAGAAATTAGTGTGGCGTGAACAGAAGGCACGGTACGCATCGTCAACTAACAACTGCATCTTTTAGCACACATAATGCGTCGTGCAGGTTTTCTGAATTGTTCCCCGCACTCGCTGACATTGTCGAGCATTAGCTATACATGCTTTGAAAACTGCTGCAAACGACCCACCCTGCACTCCGTTGATGTACCGTCTGCCAACTTGTCTGTCCACTTGCGAAACATCGGTTAACCTAAACCGAGATTGCCAAGGTCGCTTTGCAGTCAACCGGGGTTTTCGATCTCACCAGCGTTCTCTGCCTGCTGTGTTATCGCACAACCGGGATGACCGCGGTTGTGTTAACTGTGGTTAAAGGCCGCCCGTGTAACAAGGGAATTGTTGAATCCCGGGATTTTCCGTGCCAAAACCACTATTTTGATTATGAGGTACGCCGTATAGTGGGGGACTCCGTATTAATTTTGACCACCAGGGCATCTTTTAACTGCGTGCACCCAATGTACGGAAGACGGCTTTCTGCATTTCGACCCCACCGAAATGCGGCCGCCGTGCCCGCGATCTCTTGCTTGGCAGCACAGCACCGTAGCCGCTAAGCCACGTAGACGGGAAGTGTAATAAAGGAATCGGATGGCTCTCGATTTTTGGGAGTGCATTAGGCGCCTGTTGCTGCGTTGAGCTTTGGTCTCGTTGTCGGCGTAACTGGCAGAAGGGACGCAAAAAGACGGCGAAACGATGAAAAGTTTGAGGAAGTAGCGTGCGCCGTAGCCCGGCCGCCGCCAACGTCGTTATTAAGGCATGCAGCGCGCGTCCACCCGATACCCTGTGTGAAAACGCAGCTTTGGTGCGGGCTTGGCACCCACTGCGCATGTGCTACTTCGCCTGCGCCGCCACCGAAAGAAAATGCACTCCGCGCCCACCACGCCTTCCCGTGTTGATGCTTTCTTTCACAAACAATGAGCAACGCAAACGCTGGAAGTACTTCGTCTGGCGCGGCTGATAAAATAGCTGATAAAAGAGGACCCTGCAGTTCAAATTCTTTTGGATTCAATATACCGCGAAGTCGAAACACCGCTAAACAGCTGCGCTCCAATTTCGCATTCGTTTGCATGCATCCCTTTCCCTCTGTAGCTTTAGGAGTTGACGAAATTGAAGTAGGCATCGAAATATTTGTATTCATTGAAATGTGAGCTTGAAACAAACAAAAGCTGTGCCTCAAAGCTTTTACTTCCCCTTTGTGTGGACGTTATCGCAATCGACGAAATTAAAACTTTATCGATCATATATTGCCCGGGTGCTTTCGCTCATTCCTAATGCACATTTATAGACCCAAACCTGGTGACTTCTATAAAGGTGGCCGGGCAGAGCATTCCTTTAGATGTGTGCATGCATATTTCGAGAAACCCGAATATATGCGTATATGCATATTGCGTATGCAATATGCAAATAGACGTAGTCAAAACCTGTGCCATGGCAACTGTACGGCGTCAAACCTAATCTAAGCTAAAAAAGCCGGCAGATACCACGCCCTGTGGGAATTGGATGTTATGCGTAGCAGTGTGCGGGGAGCCTACCAAGTTAACGAAATGACCACGAGAGAACCAAGACGTAGGCGGCTCTTTCTTGACCTACATGCCACGCATGTAGGTCAACCTCAGGAGTCAACCGGGGTTTTCGATCTCACCACCGTTCTCTGCCTGCTGTGTTATCGCACAGACGGGGTGACCGCGGTTGTGGTAACTGTGGTTAAGGTCACTCGTGTAACAAGGGAATCGAATCCCGGGCTTTTCCCGTTCCAAAACCACTATTTGATTATGAGGTATACGCCGTATAGTGGGGGACTCCGTATTAATTTTGACCACCAGAGCATCCTTAACGATGTGTAACCAGTGCACGGAAGACTGCTTTTTGCATTTCGGCCCCACCGAAATCAATTAGCTACACCTAAGAGACCTTAGGGCGAAAGCCTTAGTCATACTCTTGACTATGACTTATACCACCATCCTCTATTGTTTCCTTCACTTAGTACCCACGTCCAAACCCATTTCAGCGGTTTTTGAGTGTCGATCTTTTTTTGCTGTCATTGTCATTTTTGCTCAGTCACGGTCATGACTATGACTTCGACCAACAACCTTGGCCTTTTTCCTTAACCTAGTATCCCATCCGAAACCATTCCAGTGGTTTTTGAGTTAATATTTGTTCGCTGAGTCATTGTCATTTTTGCTGAGTCATGCTCATGACTATGAATTCTACCAACATGCTTAGTGTTTCCTTCACTTAGTGCCCACGTCCCAACCCATTTAAGTTGCTTTTAGATGCTAATCTTTTTCGCTGCGTCATTGTCATGACCTTCATGACTTCTTTTTAGTGTATAGTCCCTTGGGGAGATCGAGAACTCAACGAGTGCTACTTTGTGGAACTATTTGTAACTGAAAAGATTTGCCACCACATTTTACATCTACCAGGGTAGTCGTTAGCGCAACAAAGAAAAAATTAGTAAAACGAAACAAAAAATACATGGCACAACAGATATGTATGTGTTGCAGAAAGCGCTCAACAAACGAATGTCAGAAATTTACCATATATGTAAAAAAGTCAAGTTCAGGAACTCTTTACTTCATATTCTCTCAGGCCTTATCATAAATGGGTCAGGCAGGCGTGGGTCACGCTATGTGGTCACCATTTTTCTCGATCATAACGTGAAGCTCTGCTACAACACACTAAGAGGCCAGAAGTCACCGCAAGTTGCGGGAGACGCTGCGGGTCGTTTAACGGGCTTTGATGGCGAACACGGCCGTGACGTCATATTTGGTGTCCGCGAGGAGCGTGATTCGAATACAGCACGCACGTGACCCCTGTATTTGCGTCATCCTCGCGCCCGGTCTTCTCAGCGTGCGAAGGGGGCGGAGCTTCAACGAAAATATAAAGCGCAATTGCGGCGCTGCTACGCGCATAATCGAGAAAATAAAACTGCAGGAGTTGAGTTAACTATGTCAGTCTTCCAAACCCCCGTAAATCTTCGAATTCTAATAAAACCTCCTCAGCTTCCCTTCAAGTTGCCTCTCTATGCTACTGTAGCAGTCGTGACACCTCCGGATGGTGAGGAGCTTCGCGCCAAGCCATGTGACAGACGCCATTGTCTTCCCACTGGCTTCTCTGAGGCACATCAATCACTAGCGCTTCTTGTGTTTTCCTATTTCCATTTTTTTGCGCAGTCCGACGAAATTGGGAAAATAAAATATAATAAAGGTGACCTTTACGGAAATGTAGTGCTCAGTATTTCGATGCCGGCAGAACGGCCATACTTTCAGCTTACCAAGGCAACAATAGCGCTGTATTTCTCCGTAGTGATCACGGTGCCAAACCTCGCTAATTTGTTTGGGCTGAATTTGTAGTTCAAATTTCTTCTTTATAGTTTCGTGCTACACCTCGCTGGATGCCAAAATTTTCTTTCCTGAATCCTGTACACAGACAAAATGCCTAGGCATCCACATCGTTGCCGCGTTGCCAAGGACGTCGGTGGAAGCGCCCTGTGTCCACCCGTTGTGGGAGTCAGTCGCGTGCTGCGCAGATGCTCCGTTACCGGCTCGTCAGCGATGGTTGTGGCTGCCCCTGTTGTGACTGATGGTTAGTACCTACTACATTGACCACGGAAAGAAAACTTTAGCTCGCGCCCAACTGCCATGCCACCTATTGAAATGCATGTAAAATGCAGAAACATTTTCATAGATAAATCCAATTACCCGATTCTAATAAAAGTCGTTGTACTTGAGAGAGCAGGTTTAATGCTAGTGATTGCAGGAAGCGGAATTTCTATTTAGGATTTATAGTTTTCAGTAATATTATTCGTTGCTATTTGCTGTAAGGTATTTTTTACGAAAGCAGTTTCTTAGAATACTGCGATATGTTACGACCAGCATAAATTCAATGCACTGAAGTAAATGCAATCTGCAATGAACTTTTAATTTGAGTGTTATACAGCTGCGGTACGGATACAAGGTCGGCAACACATCGACGGTTTATTGGTTTCTGTGCAGGATACAATTGAAGTATAAGAAAATGTCTTAACTATAGCCTATCGCACAAGAATGCTTAGAAAACAAAGTGAGGATGCTGTTTATTCCCAGTCAAAGCGTTAGATATGCTACTGTAGAACATTTATTACGAAATATTGTTTGCACGTTCGCCTGGGGAGATAAGCAGTCGCGTCTTGCAGCGGAAGTAACAGAACCTTGAAAAAAAATATAATGCACTGGGGAAAATGCGCGCAAAACCAACCGACTGAAATGTTGGCCGTAGAATTTGACTGCCATGTTGGCCGTAGAATTTGCCCGTAGTTGCATATTCTATAAATTGTTCCGTCAATAAAAGTATACTGTGGCGGTGCTGAATGTACGTACCGCGTGCACAATCCATGGCTCCACTCAATTAGTTCGTGTTCAAGGCCAACATTTATACTGTTCATTGAACAGCACTGTTTTTGTTTTGGGGCCTTGAAAATCCTCGAAAACCTCGATATTTCATTCCCCCAAAGAACTGCTGCGATCCGTGTGCACAAAGTTATCGAATTTCTAATTTATACCGTATTGCGCATACCATTCAACAGGCGGAGAAGGACCAAGTGTGTCCGCAGTGACAATCGCAGTGGCAATTAGTGGCGTGCGCGGAGTCACCTTCTCTGCTCACTAGTGACGCCGCAGTCATCGGCCCGTTCTCCGCGGTCCAGAGGTGAGTATAATGTTGAGCGTCGATTGTGTCGTTGCGACACTTACGTCATTAGAAAAGGGTGGGTTGGTCGCCACTGCAGTGGCATTGTTACGGCCCCACGGCTTTGCGAACGTGAGGAATACTAAACACGTAAACGCCCTGCATGATGTAAACACGAATTTTGCCCTTTGAATTTGAATTTTGACCTTTGCGTCAATGTTAAAAAAAAAGGATGTCTTAAGCTTATCCGAAAATCTTAAAAATGTTAAGAAAAGATATTGGTCTGCTTAAGGGTATTTTTAAACCAAAGGTATTCAGTTAGTGGGCTACGAAACTGCCGCAAGATGGCGTTCGTGCAAGAAACAAGGCAGAACTAAATAGAGTGGGTGACCGATTTCCTCACTTGGAAGGAAAAATGCGCGTTGCAATGAGCACTATCTGAATGGTTTAATGCATGACCCGCAAAAGGAACAAGATTCAAAAATGTCAGAAAGCCAGGTATTACTTGCTGTATTACTTGCTTTTGGTATAATTCTTAACGTAAAATTTTTGCTAGCATCTGCGTGGCATCCCCGAGCTATATAGCGAATATTCTAGTTGACATTATAGCTGGGCAGGCCACGTAATTCGTGGGATGGATAACCGGTGGACCATTGCAGTTACAGAATGGATAACAAGAGAAGGGAAGTCGAGGACGGCTGAAAACTAACGTGACCTCCTGTTTGCTATATAATAGTATCCGAAAATGGTTAATCGACAAATAAATTCCGCGAACCTAGCAGAACTCATTTTGTGTGTACGCATTGTTTGCATTAAACTGGTACTTCGTGATAGCATACGACAGCATGGATTCGTTAACCTATAAACGAAGATAGCTTGCATTCTGTCGTCTTCGTTTCTTTATTCTGGTAAATCAATGTCGCCTATGGGATACACGGACCTAGCTGAACTTATCTTGACGCTTTGCACATCATCTTTGCACAACATACCAATTCATTTACAGGCATACGGACAAATGTATTTACTGAATCATTGCTGACCTAACCTAAACTTAGCAGGGACACTGCATAGCTCGAGAAATATTATGCGCACTTTTTTTTCAAGTATCACCATTTATGCTCTGTCCGGTTAAATTTACTTAGCTGGGCGCTTTATATTCAGTGGTGTTATTTTCCCTGGTGGTAACGCTTCCTCTTTTGTAGGTTCCGGAAAGATCTCTGCGCAGCAGAGATAGAGGTTAAATCTGGTAGTTTCTTTTCCAAAACCTTGATGCGCATTTTTCTCGCAAGAGGGAAATCGCTACGTCTTATACAACACGTCAAGCGTGTATTCAATTAACATTGCCTCAGTTGTATCGGAGAGCATCGAAGCATTATTTTGTCATCTGAAATCATTCTCTAGGGCCCCTGCTTATTCGCGTTTTCTCCTGTATGCAGAATACGAGTATCAGCCATCTGGCAAATTGTAATCGCATATTATGACTGCCTGCGTAACATTTCATTGTGTCTTCAGATCATGGGAAGATAGGAATCGGTGGAAAATTTCAATAGTGCATTCAGAGCAGTTCATGAGTGACACTTTCTGTGAATTAAGCAGTAGGCTATTCAGCTTTCTAAAGCGCCATGAGACAAGTTCGGGATCGGGAATGCACATGGCCGAGGGTGCCCGATTATCTCTTTATTGCATTACCTGTAGTTTTTGAATTGCTAGAATCTAGGTTGAGGTTAATTATTGTTCTGTATCTTAGGTGCGTGCGTTGTTCCTCTCCTTGTGGACGAGGTATCTGTACGAATCCCGAAACGGCATTGTGTTTTGACAATGGTTCAGGGACTTTCGTCTTTTCCAACAATGCTGCCACCTGACAAGAAAAATGACTTGACCGCACTGCCCACGACACAACTGCAAGGATCCTGGTTTTCCGACCGTTCTGAGTATGCCCACGCCGAGCTGCTTGTTTTATGCGTATAGTGACACCTGATTGTTTGGGAAGCAGGCCGGACCTTGTACTGACTTTTCATAAGCTCGACCTTGATCCTCGCCAGTCTTGAGTGCATGTGAGCGCAGGTATGCTAGACATTGCTCTCTGATCACCGTGTTAGCTCTTTTTGCTAAAGAAGTGTGACACACATTTTTTTTATTGTTTAATTCAATAGCGCTTCACCGAGAACCACTGCATTGTCGTATGATGTCCGAGACACATGCTCCACGGCATCGGTGAAAACATTTAACGGTATATGCTGTGCTGTAATAAGCAGACATTTTTATTGCCTATAATCAGCACGTCATTTACCGTACTTGTCTTTGCAGGAAGTCACTGTGCGGTTTTGGAAGTTCCTACATCGTATCCCACTTAATGAACTTCAAGGGTAAAGTATCCACAAGTTCACTCAGTATCATGTTTGCCGAATGAGTATGAAATTGCGGGGAGTGGAAGTCAAGAAAGTATGCTGGCTATGGTATCAATTGTAGTACAGTGAAGCAGTAGGCTCTTCAGTATTCTAGAGCGCGATGAGATAAGTTCGGAAACACAACTGCATGGACGAGGGTGCCGGATTATCAATAAAATCAGCATGCTGTGTGTGTTTTTTAGCGTGGTAATGCAAATGAGACTCAAATGTATCGTAGTATTGATCGGTAAATTACTTTTCATAATTTTAGAAATGCCTGTATTATACCACAAGCCTTGACAAACAATTAAAAAATCAAGATGAGCACACCAGTGTGAAGTTTCCGTGCTAGCTGCTTTAATTATGCAGTTCTGCACCAGTAACTAGTCCGTGTTTTCGCAAAGTATACTGCTCTCTTGCAATGTGGACAGTCTTTAATCACATTCGCACTCTTCCTGGCAGTGAAAAATTATGTATTTTTCATGTTCGAACGGCCGTACTTTCGGCCTACCAAGGAAACTACGTAGTGCCCAATTTCTCCTTAGTGTCCAGTGTGTGAAACTTCGCTGCATTCTTTGTGTGTGAAAGTTTTGTAGTGTAAATACCTTGCAGCTTCGTGCTACACTTAGGTGGATGACAATCGTTCCTTTTGTTCGCTGAATTATTTGTTCACAGGCGGCGCACCTGAGGGACACTGACGTTGCTGCCTTTGTACGGATTGTATACGTCGGTGCAAGTGGACGGCGTTCACCCGTCGTGGCAAGTCAGTCGCGTGCTGTGAAGTTGCGCCGTCATTTGCTTGTCAGCGAAGGTTGCAGTCATCGGCGCACCCCTGGTGACGCTGAGGTTAGTACACTGAGCACAATACGTGTAATCACAAGCTTAAGTGGAAGTTTTATTTAGATCGAGCCAGACTCCGATGTCGCCTATTCAAATACATGTAAAACGCAGGAATGCTTCGAGATAACCACCGTGGCGATTTTAATGAAATTTGTAGCATTTCTAGTGGCTGTTAGTACCGTAATTTCTATATAGGACCTGGATATTTTTAGTGTTTACAAATTCGGTAGCGCTGCACCTAGAACATACCGTATACTGCATCCATGAGGGCACCCAAAGGGGACCAATTTGATGTGTCAATTCATACCTTACCCGAATTCTTACATTGTAGCCACTTGTAAACAAAGGTTACCGCCGATTGTGATGTTGCGATACGTCATTCGAAAAGGGTGATGGCCGCCACTGCGATGATATTGTTACGGGCCGACGGATTTGTTAAACATCAGGAATGCTAACCATGTAAACGCGCCGTGTGCAAACAAAAATTATTCCCGTAGAATCAGCGACCTGTGAGTTGGGCATACGAATGCACTAGTATTTACGCAAACTCGCGCAGCGTCCATCGCGTTAATGGCATATGCACGTACGGATATGGACACAGCAATCCGGCTGTGGCAATCGGTCGTGTGCGCCACCGTCACATACATGGTCGCTTGGTGGTGCTTCTGCTTATAATTATAACAGAACTGCGAGCGTCTCCGCCATGAAAACGTCCCTAGCACTTCATTCTTTAGCATCTCGTGTTTCTCTTTATTTAGATCAGACTCCGATGCCGCCTATTCAAATACATGTAAAACGCAGGAAGTCAAAGAAAATATGCTGGCTATGGTATCATTGTAGTGCAGTGAAACGGTTCACAAAAACGTCTTCCTCATTACAAGCATAAAAGCGAACTACGACGCCGATTCACTCAAGCATAAAAGCGAACTACGACGCCGATTCACAAAGGCATTGTTTCGGATGATACATCTAAGTCTTTCTATGTCTAGTGGTACAGCATCGACGCGGAAAAGATTGTGCAATATTTCTGCAGTTTATCAACACTGCACTAGGGTGACTGAATGTTACTTCAGAGCATGCAGGTACTCTACACATCATGTGACGCCATCTGTTAGGCCAAAATGGACACATTTAAAATTTAACCAGCGCAAATAAACGAGGAAAGAACACATACACTGTACCAGTGCTGTATATTTGTGTTGATATACATAGGTGCGTTTGAATATGTGCTTGTTTTATAGATGTTCCCAAATTGAAGCACTCCTCTGGGAAGGATAGGATAGGAATAAACTTTATTTGTCCAGCGGTTAAGGCTGTTGGTGCCCGGGGCTAGGCTGCCAGGGGTCCATCGCCGGAGAAACCAACACTTTTCTGCCTAAATACCGTCATTCTAGTCTTATCGGCGTTAAAACAAGCAACCTATCTCTAAATTGCGACAAAAACGCCGATAAGCATGAGATGAGACTAAGCAATGACTAATTTTGTCATTTGTTTCTCGCTTGTCACCGAAGACGTACACGGGTGAAAAAGTTCTCAGCAGTCAGCTTGGGCAATAGCCGCGTTTACATGGATGCGATGCGTTAGAAAGTTATCGGTTGCGGCATGCGCCACCATCGCCGCACCAAGGGTTATGCATTACATGTGAACCCTGGTGCATCGCATTACTCGTGGAAATGTGATGCACTGCTGTCGCATTCCTGTAAACGCGGGTATTGTCATTTTGTTATGCAAACACGGTATTCTGCAGGAGCGTTTCTGGCAAACATTACCGGAGCCCAGTAAACTCGTCGGGGCAGCCGGTACTGGTAACGCTTACTTATGGTAAGACTTTCCTTGCGCCTGTAAGGTATACTGCTGCATTGTGCTGCGGAGCTTTAATGCGGTGCGTCACTCAATTTATGATCTGTATACGGCACTGTTGCATAGTAAGCTCAGGTTTCATAAAATTGCTGATCTATAGATTCAGTCACGTTTGTACTTATTACCTTGGATGGTATATGTAAAAAAAAGCTGAGCGACCATCTTGCATTCTTGTTTTGTTCGGTGTGCGACGCTGAAAGTGTTTCCTCGCTCTTATGCCTTTAGTTATCACGCTGTGAGGCATTATGGTGCATTATTTTCAATCCTTGACTGCTTAATTTGGGGAGGGGGGGGGGGCGGAAGGAAGGCTTTGCAAGTCCTCGATATTTATTCCAACATTTTATATTTTATTCGAATTACGATATTTTATGTTATTCGATTTTATTCCCGCTGCTGCGAACCCTGTGCATATAGTTCTCGAATTTCAAATTTATACCGTATTGCGCATACCATTCCACAGATGGAGATGGATTTGGTGCGCCCGTTTGTGGCAATCGGTGGCGTGCCGCGGCGTCACCTTCTCTGCTTACTAGTGGCGCCGCAGTCATCGGCCCGTTCTCCGTGGACCAGGGGTGGTGAGTATTGCGTTGAGCGTCGATTGTGACGTTGCTACACTTCATTCGAAAACGGTGTGATGGCTACTACTGCGGCGGTATTGTTATTACGAGACATGACGTTGTGGGGGACTCGGGAATAATTTCGATCACCCAGAGAATACACGCTACACGGTCGCTTTTGCTTTTAGCCCCCTATCAAAATGCAGCCTCCGCGACCGGGATTCGATCCCGCGACTTCGAGCTTAGCAGTGAGACGCCATAGCCACTACACCACCATGGCGGGTTAATGTGACGAATACTAACCATGTAAACATGCTGCATGCAGACAGGAATTATGCCCGTAGAATCGGGGACCTAGCAAACACAGAAACATAGAAAGGAGGAAGTTTTATGAACTGTCACACCATTACAAGAAAACACGAGGACGCCTCCGCGCAGAATTAATTGCCCTTGCGAGTGCACAGCTCTGATCATAAAACTGTTCTATTTCGTCATCATCGCGTGTCTTTATATTCGTGGACTTCAAAAGGTTAGGTAGCAACTAGTACATGCTAATTACTCGTTCCCCGATAGACCCCAAATTACTTACCAAAAGTGATCCAGTCACAAATGGTACGCGTGGCTTCTGAGTTTGTACCTTACTCGGAGAAATGTAGCGAGCTTATTCGTGGCTTTACATTTTGTTACATCCATTGCTTCGTGAGCGCTCACGGCCACTATTGCACGCCAAGTATGTCAAGAGACCGTGGCTGATGCAGAAACCGGAAGCTCGCCGATGGACTACAAAATTTTGTTGGCATGCTTTCTCTAATGCAGCAAAGAACACTTAGGTCTTCACTTGTCGCCGTTGATAAAGTTATCCGCGTTTCATGAGCATGCATAGGACCTAAGGACGCACAATTGCGGACCTAAGGACGCATAATTGTAGCCGACCACTTCGATGCGACAAGACTGTTGCTAAAAGAAGGGACTGTAGCTAGAAGAAACGCGGTTAGCAACAGACTCCATATCGTAGCCATTTCGTGCTTACAGCTTCGGCCCTCCGGTGAAAGAAGTACCTAGAAGCATCGTAGTCGGCGCCGCGGTCGAGCACTGGGCTCGGACGCAAATAGAAACACGCGTCTACTCTCGATTACGGGAGATCCAGCATTTCTTGCTAAAGGTTAACGACGAAAATGGGTGCAACTTTTTAGAATACTCTGTTAAGAGGTGAAAATTCTCTTGTCAGCGCATGTGTCGCTGTTTATGGTAGCTGTCTTAAGACGGTATTCTTCCTCGAAACACCACTCCGCCGTTCGCATTTCACTCCCGCACAGTTCACGACCACCATAAGACAATGCGCAACGTGTTTTGTGCTTCTTAAAACACAGAATAGTGAGGGAGTGGTTGTTATACAATGGGACCGCGGGGCGGTAGCTGTTGAAGCGCGGGCTTGGCCGGGAATTTAAGCTGTTTGGCTTTTTTGGCGCCTTGCATGGTTGTCATGAGTTCGCGGGAATAACAGCGCCACGCGCGCAAATATATAGGTCTATTCAGGGAGATACGGTCCAGAAATCTTCAATACCGAGCTAGGAAAATGTTTCTTATACCAATTTATACAAAATTTTGTTTCTTAGCTAAAGCGCGGCTTAAATGCGTGGGTTAATGTGGAAGTTTCTGGGTTACTTCGTTATATCATAGTTTTCTGACCTAGTCTCCCTTCAGTGACGAAGGGAGACTATTGAATGCTGTAGGCAGACCGCTCACCTGAACGAACCTTGTTTGTGCAGCCGAGTTCGTGCATCTGCTGTGACAATCGGTTGTGTGTTGCGCTGCAACGTTTGCCTCAGCCGACGCATTCTCCTTTTGTCTCGCAGCTATCGGTACTGGTGAGTGTGCATCTTATTTAGCAGCGATCCTGACTAATATATATATATATATATATCTTTTCTGTTGCTGGTTATTCTGAGGCACGCTGGCTCGAACGATTTTCTTCGGGAATTTATATGTGCCGTCATTAAAGGGTTAAAATAATCTCAATCTTCGATCTGACACGCTTCCTTCAAGGCAAAATGCCCTAACCGGAAAACGAGGCATTCGTTTTTTTTTTTTTTTTTTGCGTAGTCCTTTCGAGCCAACATGCATTTGTCGTAAAGCTTTGTTACAACATACTCCGTTCTTAATTTACCAATTTTTTATGCATACTGCAGGTTAACATGGGCTGATGGAGCAATGGGAGTGGCTGTACATGAATAAGAATGAAATAAAGATATTATAAGAAAATCAAGCAATATTGAACAAGACCAGCAAAATAAATCACTTATGTCGCTGTCGTTACACAGCTCAATCGTCAGTGAAAACAAAGCTGAATTTAAAGATCTAAGCCCGTGAAAATATGTGTGTAATATTTAGTTCATGGTGACTTCCGGTTGACGATTCCTTAGCAAATGCTAAGAAAGCGTTTCTGAGGCAATAGGAAGAATTGACGATACAGTGTAATGTTTGCTAAATACTTGGTATCCCGACACTTCGAGAGAGAAGTTGCATTCAGCGAGACTCCAACTGTACCTAGAACTGTACCTTTGAACAGATTCTAACAGATTTAATTTCGTGTGACATATGGTAGATCAACCAACACAAGCATACTCAAGCACTCGCCGTGTCAGGTATTTATATAAATAGTTTAGTGTGTCTGAGCACTCCTTTAAAAGTAGCGAATCTGCTTCAGTGCTTTATTGCAAATATAATCAGTGTGCTTCGACCACGAGAGTGTGTGGGTGAAAATAACAACCTAAGTACTTGTATTCATGAACCCTAGTTAGTGCAAGTCCGTTAGGAGAGCGTCTAAACATGGAAGGTGAAGCTCGATTGCATAATGTCATGACGACTTGTTTTTCGAAAGGTCATTTTCATCAGTCGTGAATCACACCACTCGCATAGCGCTAAAGCAGTAGTGCACTTGGTGTCGACAGAAAAGCACCCTACAAAGGAGACTCCTCCTGCTGCCCTCGTACTGCACTGAGCTTTTGTTATATCCGCGTATTGACATTGTGCAAATGACTCTGTCGGTATCATTGTGGCTGCAAGAGCTGCTTCTAGTTGGTCCTTGTGTCTTCGACGGTGCCTATGAAATCCAAGATGACGTCATCTGATAGCAGAATTCAAGCAGGCTTCAGACATTATATTTTCGGTAAACATTTTTTTCTGTCTTGATGCCATTTGTTCTTGTACATTTTTCCCGATCTTTTCGTGCCTTCACATGCCGGTACATGCTAATTACTCGTTCCCCGATACATACCCCAAATTATCAAAAGTGATCAAACGTATGTAAAGCTTCGACTTCAGCCTTGTAAAAATTATGGGTTTAAAATTCTAACGGCATGATCGTACCACATATGGAGTAACGTGTTCTCGTACGTGTGAAGCAGTAGTGCTCCTGGTGTTTCTAAGCGTGTATTCATGTTTGTTCATGAAATCATGTGTATTCATGTTGCATTCAGTGTGTAAATATCATGCAGCTTCATGCTACACTTGGGTGGATGACAATCCCTTTTGTTTGCTGAATTATTTGTTCACAGGCGCCGTAACTGAGGGGCACCAACGTTGCTGCCTTCGTACGGATTGTATACGTCGGTGCAAGCGGGCGACGTTCACCCGCCGTGGCCGTCAGTCGCGTGCTGTGAAGTTGCGCCGTCATTTGCTCGTCAGCGAAGGTTGCAGTCCAGCAGCAGCTGGAGGTGGTGATACTTCAACTGCTGCAGTGAAGCAGCTGAGTGATGAGCGAAACTTCCTAAAGTCTCAGCTGCCGACTATGGAGGATCGAATCAAGGTTCAATTCTGAAAATTTTTCCGGAAGCTTGAAACCTGGCTTTATAGTACAACAAACAAACCTGCCAAGCCTCCTAGGAATACATGGAATTTTTACCAATCTGTAAGGTAGTACTGCTGAGAAAAGTGTCTAGTAAAAACAAAGAAACAGTGCAGCTACATCAGATGAACGTAGTTCTTATTTAGCAGCAACGGAATTGTACTGCAGTGATTTAAGCCATGCCACCACAGCCGCCACCACTAAATCGGTTGTGGCCTTCGCGAAATGTAACGCTGTAGATAATGACCTGATGCATAGCCTCCAAGACTTGTGGTGCTGCACTGAGAATATTGGACGCCATGCCCAATATCGCATTTCTTCTATGCATCTGATTTAGTATTTCTCTTTAGCGTCTCTTTAAGTTATTATGGTTGCTGCGGCATTCATGTTTTAGTGCTGTACTAGTGTGCTAACAATCTGCAGTGAGTAGCGTGGTTTATATCTGTGCATATAAGCCGTAGCGCGGCTTATATCTGTGCATATAAGCCGCGTTGTTCCACCGTGAGACGAGTCAGTACAAGTGCACGTAGGCTAAACATTGGTCTCTGATAACCAGTTCGCTCGGTATCTTGTTGAATGAGCATGAAATTATGGGAAGTGGTGACAGACCTTCAAAAATCAGATCCCAGTATATTCGATCAATGAAACGGAGATGTACGCATGGCTACGACTGCAGTGTTGCTTAGAATGCAAGCAATAAAACCAGCATGCCGTGATGTGTTTTTTTTAGCGTGGTCATGCGAATGACTTAATGTATCGTATTCTTAATGGGTAAATTTAGATTGTAGGTTCTGTAATACTATACCACAATCATCTCTAGTTTCAGAAACATTAGGCATGTACTACGCGCGAGAATGCAATCTCATGTCACGATACAATACGTCAAGCGAAGATAGCATTAAATTTGACATTTCTCATTAGTTTGCATTGTGTCACTTAATTGCGTCATAAAATGCACTTGCGTGTCCTTAAGCTCTTAACTAGTATATCCTTGTTGTTATTTATACCAAGCGATCTCTCGCGCCCCTCCTTCATTTAATTTTCTGCTGAGCGCACAATACGCATCTCAAATGCGTCGAAAATTCTAACGGCACGATCATACCACCTATGTTGTAACGTGTTCTCGTACGTATCCATGTTTATTCATGTTTATTGCGTTGCGAAGAAATTTCAAGAAATGCTCACATTTTCGATGTCTGAACGGCCGTGCTTTAGGCCTACCAAGGCAACTGCATAGTCCCCGATTTCTCCGTAGAGCTCAGGGTGCGAAACTTTGCTGCATTCTTTGTGATAAGCTTTATAGTGTAAATACCATGCAGCTTCGTGCTGCACTTGGGTGCATGACAGTTTTCTCTTTTGTTTGCTGAATTATTTGTTCACAGGCGGCCTACCTGAGGGACACTGACGTTGCTGCCTTTGTACGGATTGTATACGTCGGTGCAAGCGGGCGACGTTCACCCGTCGTGGCAAGTCAGTCGCGTGCGGTGAAGTAGCACAGTCATTTGCTCGTCAGCGAAGGTTGCAGTCACCGGCACAGCCCTGGTGACACTAAAGTTAGTACACTGAGAACAATACGTGTAATCACAAGCTTAAGAGGAAGCTTTGTTTAGCTCGGGCCCAATTCCGATGCCCGCCTGTTCAAACACATGTAAAACGCCGAAACCACCGTGGCGATTTTAATAATTTGTATGTAGAATTTCTAGTGGCTGTTCGAAGCGTAACTTTGATATAGGACCTGTAAATGAAAGCGTAGCGCTGCACCTAGAATAGATATCGCACTTCCCCGTAAACGGCATCCATGAGGGCACCCAAAGCGGACAAATTTGTGTCGATTCATACCTTACCTGAATTCTTGTTCACAAAGGTTACCGTCGATAGAGATGTTGCGATACGTCATTCGAAAAGGGGCTGCCCCCTGGCCGCCAGCTCTGGCCACCACGGCGACGGTATCTTCACGGGCCGACGGATTTGTTAACGTCAGGAATGCTAACCATGTAAACGCGCCCGAGTGCTAACGGGAATTATTCCCGTAGAATCGGCGACCTGTGAGAGGGGGCTCTGCGTGAATTTTATAATTATTTTATCTCAATCTGCAGCATGAAGCATGTTAACACGTAAGCTTCGGCTGTGAGAATAAGCTTGACTATCAATTCGTTACGCTGCGAATAAAGGGGAACCATTCGGATATAAATCACGTACGTAGAATGGCGTTAAGTTCGGAGTGTCTGCGCATCGACGCTGTCATTGCTGTGACGCTGGTATAGGTGTCGCTGTCTTATCGCTGTACTTGAAAGTGGGTTGCTTCACTGGGAAAGATAGGTGGTAAAACGCGCAATACAATGTATGATCTCGTTTGTAGAATGACTTTCTGTGACCATTTATTTACCACAAGCCGAAATATGCTGCCATATTTTCTAACGGCACAAAAACTGTGCAAGGGCATGCAGGTCAGTTTCTGATGCTTTTTGATGCAGTTTCTGATGCCATGCTTTTGTTACGCGTGTTGCGTTGCCTCATTGTAAAGCTGCAACAATTCTTAACACAGCGACGTTAGGGTATTCTTTTTTGATTTTGCATGCACATAGTTTTTTTGCATTTGAAACTTAAAGAAAATTGTACTCGTGTGTCATTTTAGGCAAATACAGTCGTTCTTGAGGAGTGTGCGTTCTGGAAGTGGTGCATAGATGGTACCTTCCCTGCATCCAGATATGATGGTTTTTGCTCAGTGGTGCACAGTCTGCGTTCAGTTTGTAAAGGTGAGTTTACATTATACATAAGCTTATTTGCACTGAAGGAATGAAAGTGATATTTGAGACGAACCCCCATGAGAACTTACCCCCTTTAACTTGAAGCTCATGCTTGACTCGATCTAAAGGACGCCTGGCGTGAACATGCCCATGACGCTCATTGCGTTTGCTTCGTTACATTAAAATGTAACGAAGATACCGTACCTGTAAACCATAGATGTACTGACAAGCCTCAAAGCACCCGCAATTATTTATTATATTAGATTTAATACAGCAAGTGTTGGTTTATCAGAATTCCAGGTAACAAGACGTTTACAAATATGACGGTCAATAAAACAAGCTAGATATTCAGTGACCTAAAAAAAGTTTGTCAGTCTGAAGTTATAGTATCGTCGTATCTACCTAAACGAGATCTTGCTCTAAAAAGCTGTTACATTATTTCTAAGGTTTTGAGGTGCTCGTTTGCAGACCCACTGTGGGTTTCACATGGACGATGCAACAATTGAGATTTTCTTTGCCGTATGTGAATAAATTTGTGTGTCTGTATAGGGCAAAGTCCATGTCTTGTGAAATTGCATGCTCTTATGAAAGTGCAGTTGCTCACATCTCGCGGCAGCGCCACGTCACCCTACGTTGTACCAAAAGAAACTCTGGTGTGGCTGCCGCCAAAAACTGTTGCTGTTCAGTTACGGGTCTAGTACGTAATGTGAATGCTCTAGTATTTGTACATGTACAAAGTCATGCTAGTATATGTGAATGCACTTGTTTGTAATAGTGTATGCAAGAATAGGGCATGCGGATGCACTTGTATTTTATTCAAATTAACGCAGGCGCGTTTTATTCAATTAACGCAATTAACTCATGCAGCGTCCATCGCTCCCATGGTGACCGAATAGCGATACAGCTAGGCAATGCGTCTAAAACGATCAGCGTCATGGTCTACCTGTAATGTTATGGCATGAAACACTCCTGCATTTTGTGGATAGGCCAGGCATTACACCGTCGTCATTCTTACGCAGGTTAATCCACGTACGGAGATGGACACAGCACTCCACGGCTGTCGCAATCGGTCACGTGCGTGCCGCCATCACATGGTCGCTCGGTGTGTTTCTGCTTCCCGGTTGTCACCACTATTGAACGGAGCATCGATCGTGAGGTGACGGACTTTCACTCACTTTCTGAGTGAGTTCTTGCCCCAGCGATACCGCATTATTACGTGTCAATAGTGTACTTAACGTGAGGGCTTCGAACTATGCGAACATTTTTTTTTTTGCAGGGAAGAAAGGCTGCCTACAAAATCACTTAAAGGCTTGCATCAATGTTAAAGAAAGCCTGCCTAATACAATTAAGTATATTCAATTTTCATGTTTTTTTTTCAATACTTATAATCCATTTTCAATACGTATAATCCATTAGGAAAGCAGCGATGCTGCCTTTAGGTTCCTGGCTTTTTCAATTTTACGGGGAAAGGACTAATCACAATTATTGGCGACGATTGTAATTATCTATAGGTTTCTAAAATTCCACTGCATTACCGTGACATTTCCTTCAGACTGGCACCTTTTTTAGGTCACTTTGAATATCTAGCTTGTTTTATTTACCGTCATATTTGTATATGTCTTGTTACCTGGAATTTTGTTGTCTCTGTGAACGCGCACTTTCACTTAACAAGGTTTAGCAGAGTACTCGAGATTCCGTGCGTGCTGGGCAACGAGCAGAGCACTTCGTGTAGCTCGTTTGCAGACCCACTATGGGTTTTCGTGGACGATGCAGGAATTGAGCTTTTCTTTGCTGTATATGAATGAATGCTCGAGAATTTGTGCAAGGTCATGCTAGTGTATGTGAATGCACTAGCAGTAGCGATACAGGCGATGCATCCAAACGAGCAGCGCGAAATCTACCTGTAATGTTATTGGCATGAAACACCCCTGCACGCGTTACAATTTATTCTATTATCTTAATTATGCATTGGCCCCCGACGTAATGCCTGCTTTGGCTCCTTAGGCTAAATCCATGAAAATGAAGTAAATGAATTCTTTGGCTATTACAATAACGCTCACGTCAGTGGCATTGAAGATAACGCTTCGCTTATTCACTCGTGATCACTGCATGCATTTTTAAAAATCTCAGCTTGTCAGTATGCGGCAATTCAAAGGCGTACGTCATGAAATGTTAGTCAAATAAGACACTCGCCCGGTAACCAGATTAGTGAAAACCATTGCGCCACTGTTCATAACGAATCTCCATTTAAAAACTTTTCTTTTTGTAGATAGGCATAATGACCAGTAAACGAAGCATTCGTTTATGCTGGTCATTATGCCTATCTTGCGTAGTCGTTTAAAGCCAGCGTGCTTTATGTCGTAAAACTTTGTTACAACATACTTCCGTTGTATGCATTTCTTCTAAAAATATGCATTTCTTCTAAGCATAGTCAGTTCCCGTGACGGTGTATTTCATTACGGCGGCACGTGAGCTCGGTCTCAATACATGTCACCACTAGATGGGTTGTCTTTAAATCCACGTCGTTCAGCTCAATAGTTGTTGTAATTAAGCTGTATAAATCTAGGCTTGTATCACTGTCGGTGCGGAAATAACGAAAATAGGGGTGAACGGGTTCTGCATAGACTTCTCCGGCCACCACAGAAGTAGTTTTTTTCTCATCGATTTGTATCCCAAAACCACTTCGCATTATTCAAACAAACTGCAAAACCCGGCCAATAAGTTGGTTTGATTTTGAAATAATTAGATAGTGCAAGGGCATGCAGGTCAGTTTCTGATGCTTTTTGATGCAGTTTCTGATGCCATGCTTTTGTTACGCGTGTTGCGTTGCCTCATTGTAAAGCTGCAACAATTCTTAACACATCGACGTTAGGGTATTCTTTTTTGATTTTGCATGCACATAGTTTTTTTGCATTTGAAACTTAAAGAAAAAAATGTACTCGTGTGTCATTTTAGGCAAATACAGTCGTTCTTGAGGAGTGTGCGTTCTGGAAGTGGTGCATAGATGGTACCTTCCCTGCATCCAGATATGGTTTTTGCTCAGTGGTGCACAGTCTGCGTTCAGTTTGTAAAGGTGAGTTTACATTATACATAAGCTTATTTGCACTGAAGGAATGAAAGGGATATTTGAGACGAACCCCCATGAGAACTTACCCCCTTTAACTTGAAGCTCATGCTTGACTCGATCTAAAGGACGCCTGGCGTGAACATGCCCATGACGCTCATTGCGTTTGCTTCGGCGCCTTCACAATAGGCGTCATTTAGATCCAAGTCAAGCGCGTGCTTCAAGCGACGTTAGATTTCTGAATAAGTGGATTAGTCTCGACCGGTACTATGTAAAATTCACAATTGATTTATTTTACCCCCAATGAAGCACTTGACATCCACTTATGCAGACATGTGTACATGCATAAACATATGTGTACTGAGTTTTTCATCGATAGTAGCGACAGATGTACGTCAATCTTCCTTCTTTTCGTGTATGTCTTGTTCGTGCTACAGTTTTTTTTCCGAAATTCCATATCCGCTTTTATATGCTTGCTTCTTTTTAATTTTAATATAGAACTATTTATCCCCACCCCTAAAATGCTGCCAGAATTTTGAGCATTTTGAGAACACCTTTGCAGGGTTTTAAATAATTCGCCGAAAGAAAACACCTTCGTAAAATAGCGTGAAAAATTCTAGTTTACGCAGTCTTTACACATTATCTGTACCAGAATTCTCACAGGCTCAGCGGAGTGCAGTACCTGAACGTCGATGTCAGTGCTATAGTGTTTACGCTCTGTGACTACATCGCAGCGCGGCCTCCTGCGGCATCCAACGTCGGGGCGGACGCTTTCATTTCTTATTCCCGACGACAGGAGCATTGACCAAGGGAGAGATAATCCCAGACAATTAGGGCCAAGGAGATCAATACCCATGGTGAGGACATTGCGGGAACGTTTGCTTTAACTTGCCCGTTTGCATGCAAAGTTGAGGATTGTATAGTATACGAGTCCAAAATCGCTTGTGTGGTGAGGGTGAGTGTCATCCAGCAACAGAGGCACCCAAGTAATCACGGCGCGGGTCCTTGTCTTCTTCAATGTGCCACGGAAAAGCACAGGAGCACGTCTGCTTCACTAAAACTGTTTTTACAGAAGTTTCGTAGGCTGTGTTCTGACGCGCATTGGCAGCACACACTTCCAGTGACTCGTAGCGAAGCAAGTTCAAAGCTCGCGCCTATCTGGTCCGGCGAGTCGATTGGTGGCGCAAACAGAGATGGCACATCAACATTGCTGCACTCCGGTTTTAGGGCCTCTCCGATTTTGCCTGTTTCTTTCCTCCATCAATAAACAGGCACAGGGCGCCTCAGAAAGGCTGGCCCATGTTTTGATAGGTGGTCCTCTCTTCGTCAAAGGCTGTGACGAAGATGGGACCCCCCTATCGGCACATAGGCCAGCATAGGTTTTGGCACATAAAACCCCACATACTTTATAATAAGGAGTTCACTTAAAATTTATTGCGGAGCAAGATTTTTCAGAGACTATAGACGATAATTATTAATGTAGTAGAAAAGCCGAACGCTCCTAGAAAGTTCAGAGGGTTATTAAAAAATGTCTGAGAAACAAACGAGGATAGCCGATATTCTATTTGACATTAAGCGGAAGAAATGGAGCTGGGCAGGCCATGTAATGCGTAGGATGGATAACCGATGGACCATTAGGGTTACAGAATGGATACCAACAGAAGGGAAGCGCAGTCGAGGATGGCAGAAAACTAGGTGGGGTGATAATTGGACATCACAGGGAGAGGTCTTCGTCCTGCAGTGGACATAAATATAGACTGATGATGATAAACTTTTATTGTGGAACCAGCATTTTAAGATGGCCGGGCCTAAGCCTCCCATGAGGGAACGTCGAGGGCTTGCCTCGCCGCCGCCTCACGGGCGTGCTGGGTCGCCCAGGTTTGGTCGTCGAGGGCGGAGCTTCGCAGAGCCTCACGCAACCTCGACGAGAGGGTCGTGGTGTTAATGTGCGTGTACTGTGCTGGGCACTCCCACAGCATATGCGGAAGCGTAGCCGGGTGAGTGCCACAGCACCGGCAGTTGGCGGTACTGTAAACTTCAGGGAATATAAGGTGGAGACGAGCGGGTGAAGGGTACGTATTTGTTTGTAGCAGACGCAGGGTGGTAGTCTGCGCCCGGCTGGGGGGAGGGGGAGAAGGTTCGGCGACTAAGGTAAAATGCCTTAACGAGATCGTTATAAGTAGTCAAATTGTCCCTGGTGTCCAACTCTTCTCCAGTGTCTCCGGCGCGGTTGACTAGGCCTCGCGCAATGGAGTGGGTGACCTCGTTGAGGTTGGGGAGATGTGGGTGGACAGGGCCCGCGTGGGCCGGGATCCATGTCAGGGAGATCATGCTTTCTTCAGTGTAAACGCAAGCATTTTTTAAAGCCTTCGCACGTATGCTCGCCACCCGTTGTAGGTTTATGCCTATGTTGGGAATCGCCATCGTCATTGTGGCTCGAACCAAGGAGGCTGGCTCGCGCTAACGGCTTTAGCTCGCGCTTGTCTGAGCGCCCGACCAACCGGCGTTCCTCTGACATGGCCGTCGAACGACCAGGGCGCGTCTCCTCGTCTGTGTTACTCACGCGCTCGTGGCGACGGCTGTTCCATGTTGCAGGGTTGCATCGACGTAGGACTGAAGCCATAAGAACCACGCTAAACAGGGCACGGACACGAAGCACAGGACCGAGGACACAAGGTTCTTTGACCGAGAGCGCAGTTTCTGGAAATGAGGGCTAGCAAGTCGAGTAGTTCAGATCAATTGTTGACCATGCCTTCGCGATGTGGCTGCCAGCTTCAGGAGTTTGACACGTCATCACGCACACCGTGAGTATCCCTCCTTGCATCTGCTTCTTTCCCGGCAGCCCGCTAAGCCTACTAACGAGTTCATGTGTAATCTATATATATATATGACGCAGATTTTTCGGACGCGTAAGCGTCACTTCCTCCTCAAGATCCCTAAATATTTACTAGCGGACGAAAAACATGTGCAGAGTCCTGCGCAAGTGTATCCCTTCACGTATTCTTTTGTCCTCTAGCTCGCACGCAAAACCTGTCGCCGCGGATTTCAAGAGGATGTACCGCTGTCCTTTTTTGGGGGGGCCGCTAGCGCTGGTTACCTTTACAGTTTTACAGTTTCAGCGGAACAAGCACTCGCGGGCTCTACGTACAAATGCGTGGATTTCGATTTCTCATAAGCGTGTCTCCCGGAGACGCGAGCTGCGCGCAGTCGTCCTGTCTACGAAACGACCAACCCGAGTGGACGCTCTTTCACTCTCCGCTCAAGCGACTCGGCAGGAGAGTGAGGTCAAGCCAGCAGATCCTTAAACAAGTTTCAAGCTTCTTCTGGAGGTGTTGGGCAAGCATGAATTCTGCGTCCCGCTACCAGCGTGGGCCTTGTGTACACACGTACCAACGTTCCCTCTCAGCATATGCTGGAAACTGTGGATCTGAGGGAGCTGGACTGTGAACGCTAAAACGCTCGAACCGTGTCCGCCTGGCCGCGGCGTCCCCCATGAGTTTTTCCTCGATGTTTTATCCTAAAATAATAAGAAAAATAATGAATAAATAAAATAAGGAACGCCGGTGGCGTTGGCCGATTCTTTTTACGACGCGTCCATCTAATTTTTGAGTGGATACTAGCTACTGGTGTCCCACGGTCATTTTCATCGCGATCGCGCCAGATTCAGATGGAGCTCGATCCGAATCAAGTGCTGCTGCGCAATCACTTTCGATCGCAATCTTGTCTCGATCCGGATCCAGACAAACGCGATCAGATTGTTAAGAGACTATAGACGATAATTATTAATGTAGAACAAAAGCCGAACGCTCCTAGAAAGTTCAGAGGTTTATTGAAAAACGTTAGAGAACACACTGGGATAGCCGATATTCTAGTTGACATTAAGCGGAAGAAATCGAGCTGGGCAGGCCATGTAATGCGTAGGATGGAAACTGGGCATGTTCATTCACGCCAGGCATCCTTTAGATCGAGTCAAGCATGAGCTTCAAGTTAAGGTGCATTTGTGAATATGGGGGCAAGTTCTCATGGGGGTTCGTCTCAAATATCACTTTCATTCTCTCTTGATCGCGATCGTAGACTGTGTAAATTTGGGAGTTCAGACGATCAGCAGACGATAATAGCCTCACCGCAATGTCAAATGAAAGCACATTTCATGAACAAATAAAAAAGTTTTGCACCACAATGTTTGCCGCATATTAGTAAAATTTATTGTGCTTTAAATTTGCGTTCACTGGTGCGCTTGAGCTCGACCATGATCTGGGTCTTTGGACCGTGTAGTAGCGATAATTATCGATCGCGAGAAACCTGAATCTGTTCAGGATCCAGTCCGATCGCGATAAGATATGGTCGTGTGACAACCGGTTGATAGATAATATTTATTGTTTGTTATTGAGGTCCTGAAGGATTCCGCCCCCGTTTTATAGGGGGAGGATCGCGGGCCACTCCCACGTAGGGACGGGGAGGCCTAGCCTCACCGCTGCGTCGTGGGCCTTCTGGACAGACAGCCACGGGACGCCCCATCAGCCCCTCCCCCCTCCCCCCTGGCTACGCCCCTGTCCTGGAGGAAAACCGTCGGCGTCTTTGTCAGCGGACAAATAAAGGGTTATATAGGTTTTATCCCTCCTGTTCGTTCCGCCAACGCATGCACCACGTTGTGGTGCGCAATCAGCTGGGGCCCGATCGAAGATCGTTGTTAGAAACGCGCTTTCCGTTTGCGTCCAGTTTCGCCTCACGCGATTGTCCTATGGCGCGCGACGCTGTCAGACGCGCCCGGCGTCTTAACTTGCAACTTGACTACTTGCTTCTTTTCTTTCGTTTTTATTTTTTTGCACTGCGCTCTGCGCGTCTCTGGAGAACCCTCCACGCGCGGGTCCGCGCATGCGCATAGATAACACGACAGCGCCAATCATATATGGCGCCAACGGTCAGCGGAGCTCGTGGCTTCTGGCTCGCGCTCGCCTCGAGCGTTCCAACCAGCCAGCGTTCTTCTGACGTGGCCATCGAACGAGCACGGACGTGTCCGAAGCTGCTCAAGCACTCGCGCTGGTGGCGTGGGTTGTTCCAGGTTGCAGGCAACATATCCGAGGAGGGTATGGAGTTCCGACTACTGACGCGTCCAGTTTGGCCTCACGCGATTGGCCTAGGCCTCGCGACTGACCGCCTGGAACAACCTCGCGTTCTGAGAACGGGGACCGGCAAGAGACGCAGCTCCGATCTCGCAGCCAGGTCGTCGCGACGGGAACCGAGAGCGTCACGAGATGCCAGGTCATGGTGTACACGGTGAGAAGTTGTCTTCTTATATACCTCGCTTGCTTGACCTTGAAGGCGGCCGCACATTTTTCTCCGGCGGTTGTCGGTGCGCCCTTTTCCAAGAGGGAAGGAATTTTCGCGTCCTTTCCGCGGCATCTAGGACTGCAATTTCACGAGGGAGAGATGTACTCGCGACATGGCCTGAGCCGCTTGATGGTTCCGCCAACATTCCGACAACGCATGCACCACGTTGTGGTGCGCAATCAGCTGGGGCCCGATCGGAGATCGTTCTTCGAAACGCGCTTTCAGTTTGCGTCCAGTTTGGCCTTTGCCACGCGATGCTGTCAGACGCGCCCGGCGTCTTAACTTGCAACTTGACTACTTCGTTCTTTCTCATTTTTTTTTTTTTGCACTGCACACTGCGCGTCTCTGGATAACCCTCCACGCGCGGGTCCGCGCATACGCATGGATAACACGACAGCGCCAATAACATGGCGCCAACGGTCGGCGGGGCTCGTGGCTTCTGGCTCGCGCTCGCCTCGAGCGTCCCGACCAGCCAGCGTTCTTCTGACGTGGCCATCGAACGAGCACGGACGCGTCCACAGCTGCCCGGGCGGGCCTTCACGCTGGTGGCGTGGGCTGTTGCACGTTGCAGGCGAAATATCCGAGGAGGGTACATTATGGAGTTGAATTTATCTTAGTATATACGTCTCTTGCCTGACCTTGAAGGCAGCGTATATTTTTTTTCTGGAAGTTGTCGGTACGTCCTTTTCCAAGTGGAGAGGAATTACCGTGTGTCCTTTCCGCATCAGTTGTGACTGCAATTTCATGGAGATATCTGTACCTGCGACTTGGCGGGAGTCTGATAGATATAACGGTCAAGAGACCCATGTGAGACGTCGACTGCGTGACGGCTGCGCACCCCACTTGGTAGTTAGTCCAGCATGGGAATTTGGTTGACGAATTAGGAGGAATAATGAATTTGTAGGTGTGTAATGTGGACACGTGAACAGCCGTCGCCGAAGCACAATTGGTATTACAAGGCACGCGTGATGCACGCGTGATGCGGAGATTGTGGGTTTGGATCTCAACGGCGGCAAGCTTTTTATTTCGTTCACTTTCATTATTTATTTATCTTTATTTATTTATTTGCTTGCCGATACATTTGGTCTTGACTCCCAGACAGGAGAGGTGTTGCAGGCCTCAAATCATTGTTGGTGCCGCATAAATACCGAGGACACAGCTCATACATAACAGTTGGCGTAACAGGGATGAAGTACAGCGCAATAATGACTTAGTCGAGAATGTTAGGCGCTATAATTGAGCTCATTGTTTTCCGTATTCCTATTTGCTGGCAACCGTTTTCCAACCCACGAGGTTGTCTCGTTTGTGTATCGACTTCAGTCAATTATTGCATGGTTTGCTAAAATATTTTTAATAGAAATCAGCCTTTCTTGCTTAATTTTTTTTACTTTAGTTACTCGAGAACGGGCACGCTTGCTTTCTGATAAAATGATGCCGAGTAGTCTATGGTAAAAAGAGCAAATAAATTTCGGCCACGCCGAATTGAACCTGTTTCAGTTTTGTGATAAGTGTATTTGTGCGTGGGTTGCAAGCCTGAAATGCGTATTCTACTTTGTCTGATTAATATGTGTAAGCGTCGTGTCTAGCGAAGCGTACTTAAACGCTGGTAATTGGGATTGAAGCAATTGTTCTTGTGCTTCACTTTGTGGAATGGAGTTTACTTGTAAGCACATGTGTGCGTGTGTGTGGGAGGGGGGGGGGGGGGGGCACAACACATTCTTTGCTATTCTCGTATCGTTGTTATCACCAGGTTTGTTACTCAATACCGTGGGACATGTACCGATCTGTTTCTACTTTGTCGTACTTTTTTGGAATGTGCCGCTTGCGTTCTTGTACTCGCGACTGGTGGCAGCAACAGAATTGTTTCTGTGCTGCGAATAGAAGCCCTGTCGTCACAATTGTTTGATTATATTGCTGGTCCTTTGAGCAACATTGTTTATTAATTTTTAGGCATGCATTCATCTTTTTCATTGCCTTGTTGTAAAATTACTTGTAACGATACTTGTAGTAACGATTACGTAACATACATACCCAAGATGTCATATCTGGTACATGCCGGACTGTGTTACTGATTGAATCCTCATACCACGAGCGTTCCAGAAAATCGACGCCAATTCGATATAAATCGTGGTTCCAATGGCACATTGGCAGCACTTACGGAGGAATACTTTCTGATCCATATGAAGAATTTATGCATTCTGTTTCTGTACCAATCCTTCACGCTGTTTGTCCTACTTGTCCAACTATCTACACTATAGTGTGCCAACTACCTCGGTTGCACTCTATAGTGCTCTTGGCATATAATTTTGCTGAATACTGTATGCAGGTGAAGGAGCTCAACATCACCGTGTTCAAAACAACCGCAAAGTGACGAAGGTGGTCATTGCTCATCCGAAGTGGCAATCAGTCGCGTGCCGTGGGGAAGTCATGTGCTCCTCAGTCACGCAGTCATTGCTGCCCGCCTGCTATCACGAGGGGTGAGTAGTCTATATGCTACGTTTAGCAGAAACGACATTTCGGTGTTTATCTGTCAGAAAGGAAATCTTTACGTGCTGACGGTGTAATGATTGCGTGTTAACTCCGAATTGTACGGAATTAATACAGGCAGAAACTTTTCGGAATTAGTGATGTCGCGTTACACGACATTAGGAAGCCAGCCTTGGTGACACACTAAAGAGAAAACGGACTTCGCTGTTTTAGGAAATCGCCTTGTGGAAATGTCGTTGTCCTTGTGGAAATTTCCTTTAGGAAATGTCCTTGTGGCAATGACTGTAGATGCGTAATATAACTAGTTTTCCGCACAGCCAAAATGAAGGGTCTTTCGAAACTAGTACATGACTAAGTTTATGCAAACTTTTGTAACTTCCGTCAGTAAAGTGACTGCTGAGTAACGACACTGGCGATGCATGCAGGTCGTCAGCACTGAATTTACCTCTGCTGATCCAGTTAGTTGCAAGCAACACTTTTGGACGTTTAAAGGCACACTCACTTCAACGTGGTCGTCTTTATGCAGACTGGCCACTGACCGAGATTGACTTGGCAATCCAGCTGTGTCAACCAGTCGCGTGCGCCGCCGTCGTGTGCTTCCATGGTTGCCACTTCTGCACCTCTATTGGCCCCAGTGGTATGTACTGCAAATAATTCATCGATTGTGACGGGACACTGTCACTCTCTGAGTGTGCTCTTGACCCGGTGAGATAGTGTCCTGTGAGCACTTCGAACTATGCGAATGGTGTTGGAGGGAAACGTTCTGCGTGCGATATCCCCTACGTAGCAGTTAAAAAGTGTGTTCAATTTTACATGAGAATTTCTATTGATTAATATCTGATTAATATCAATGTCGACGATTATTCCGCTGCAGTATCGTGGCACTTTCATGTGATCCGATTTTTTTTTAATTTGAATGTCTCACTTGTTTTGCTTACTGTCATTCTATCTTGAGAGCTGCTGCCAGTTTCTTTTCTCTTATTGTTACTTTCACTGTCTGGCTTGCCTTGATTATTTTCACAATTGTACTTGCGTTGTCGTTTAATCTCTAGTATCCCGATTATCTAATGCCCTTCATTGGTTTCTCAGCGTAAATGAATGAAAATAAAATTTGCTTATTGATTTAGTTATTTAAAAATACTGCGGTATCAGTGCGAGAACGTTGCAGGCATACATGAAAGGAGAAAATTAGCCACAGGAAAAAAAAACTTAATGGAAAAAGTTTCCATTAAGCCTTTCTCACAAAGATGTTAATGTTTTTCCATTTAGTGATAGTTATGGCGAAGCAAGAATATTTTTAAAAAATGATTGTTTGAGTATGTGGCATAATTGTCTGAGAGAAATGAAGTGGCCTCTATCACAATTTTCACACACGGCTTAACGTGTGTGTTACTTCGCTTCTTTTTACACGCTGTGGTGGCGTAGTGGCTTAGTCGTTGTGCCGCCAGCCCAAAAACGCGGGATCAAATCCCTTCTGTGGATTTTTTTTTTTTTTGATGGGGGGCGAAGTGAAAAAAGGCCCGTGTACCATGCACTGTGGGCGCACAGTTTATTAATTTCGACCTGAGGCTCCCAATACGGCTCTCCTCGTAATCGTACAGTGGTTTTGGCACGTCACACTCCAGAATATAATTTCGCATCTTCCCTCACGTGCATTGCACGCAGGTTTGTCAGCCGGTCGACACGCGCCAATTCAGAAACATTACGAAATTGTTATAGTAATAGCGTTCATCATCCAAAAAGAAAGAACTTAGCACGGGAGAAACTCAACAGACGACTGACCTGCTCACTTGAAAAAGTGTGCGTATAGTAGTATACATGTTCCGCATATGCAGCCGAAGAATTCATTTGGCTCGCAAAACCAGAAATATCGCTCCAATATCCGGGCTGAACAAAGCTCTCCGCGGCTGATTTGACGATACGTTCAAGCGCAGTGCATTGCGGGTTTCTGTGGACACGCTAAGAACCCGGCAAGAGCGCGCGTTGGTGTGCTTATTTAAATGCTGAGAAACCTCATCATAAAAACGCAATGAGGGACACTTAGTGAAAATTCAAAATAAGCCGTGTGCTGTTCCGTCGTATGCCTCTTAAGCCCTGTTTGAAGGCGACTGGCGCCAGAAACTCTGGTATTTGTCTGTGATGGATCAAGTATGTAGAGTACAGGCAAATGCCTTTGGCTATTTCTGCTGAAGTATTCCGATCGCAAACCTTTATATTGATAATAGGACTTTCGGATGCTTGCACACGTAAGCTTCCAAACATTAAATTTCGTGGTTTATCCAGATATTCAACAGGAAATAAAGCGGCCTGCAAATCGGCAGTTACTTTTGAAAACGTCACTCGCGCCACGTCAGCGAGAAAGATCGACCAGCAAATATCAAGCTCTCTGATGCAGTCCAATTTGCCCATGCAAATGAGGTTGACGTTCTATGGCGGGCCACACCCCTGGGGGCTCGAACGTCACTTTTATAGCGTAAATAGGTGTAGCACTATACGGGGGTTTAACCTGCTGTCCCAGTTTCTCTTGTGCTGAGATTTGTGAGGTCGGTAAATTACGTTCGTGATGCTAGAAACCCCTGGGTTACCAAGGGTGGTTTTCTCGTTAGTCAGAAGACTCAAAACTGAGAGAAGCCTAGATGACAGCTGCTTGTGACGCCTTGAAATTGACGTAAAATTTAAAGTTTCCAGAATCTACAAGAACAATCGTATCCGTCGTCCTAATTTCGCTTTCGTGGATATGAAGGAAGACTTGTAATTTTGGCAGCTGATCATTGTGTCTTCTGTTTTCCCTGTGCTCAACCACTTTTTAGTTAATGTCTGCCAACAAGTCCCCATTGCAATCCTTGTGGAGCAGTGCCATTTGAAACATAAAAAAAAAAATACATTTGAAACATCTCGACTCTTATTTTTCTTTCTTTTTTTTTTCAAGGGCATAGGCCACCCGTTCATCCCGGGGATTGTGCGCTGTTCTGTACTTGATGCCTCGATGGTATCTTCCCTGCATCGAGCTACAGAGGCTTTTTCTCAGCAGTGCACAGTGCGTGTTCGGTCGCCGGATGGGTGAGTTGACAAACGTCTCCCACTTTCGGCCAGTAAACGAGGTCTACGGCGCCAACCCATAAGCGCATTGTCTAGGGCGGTGTACCGTCTTAAATTCGTTTCGATTATTTTTTTTTCTGCCCTAGAGGGCTTATATATTACCTAATTTTTTTTTCTTTATTGGTCTATTCAGGACTACATTAGCCGTGCCCAAAACATTGCCTGACTCGGCCGTGCCACACCATACAGCAGCAGCATCAGCAGTTTACACCGAGTACCTTTACACCTTACACCTTTAAGGGTGTAATTTAGTTTTGCAGTGTACCCCGCCGCGGTGACGCCGCATTTCGATAGGCATATGAATTCAAACACCATCGTTTAGGTTTAAGTTGTGTTCGGGCATGTTCGTAGTTGTTTTGCCCCGATAGCTTAGTCAATCGCGGCGGCGTTGAGCTGCTGAGCCTCAGGTGAGAACAATTCCGGCCGCAGTGCATGGCTACATTTCAGTGGCTGCGAAATACGAAAACCACTCGTGTAGGTGTGAGTTAGCAAAAGAACTCCGTAAAAGAAAAACTAGTAAAAGAACTCCGGCTGTTCGAAATTAATTCCTTATTCGCCCATTTCGGCGTGCCACGATAGGATTTTTCAGATTTTGTTTCTCTGGGTGCGTGGGCTTGCGATGGGTAAGTATACGCATACACTATGCGTATACTTACCGCAGCCGTGGCCTAGTGGTAGAGCGCCCGCCTCGGCTGCGGGAGGCTATGGGTTCGATTCCCACCGCCGCCGGGCACCCACTGGTTCTAATGGGTACAAGCGTGCCCCGGCCTGGCGTTCGGCTTTCTTCAGGGGTGATGCGCTTGGGAAAGGAGCCTTTCCCAAGCGGGAACAAACGTACGAAAGCAGAATTATACATTTATTCCTGTCATTCGCGTCCTTTATTTTGTCACGTTGCACGCACAGCACAGACAATTATGAAGGTGCCCTAACTAGCCCATTAATTTAGTCACGCGTTTAAAAACGGGTGACGAAAATGATTGCAGTGTGCCCCACTCCAGCGTCTGCTAATGTCAATGTGTTGCTTTATACAAGTAGCGCCTACCTTAAGATTCCAAATGCAATGCAATTGTACAATCGACAGGGTGAATTGTAATGCACGACAGAACTGATGGTTGAAGAAGCGAAAGTGGGCAACCAAGTTACTTGAAAAGGTATACGCTGCAGACTGCGCTTAATTAAGCGGTGTTTATGGTGTTATCTGGCACGCATTCGCTCTTTCATTACCATGAGCAAATAGTGCTTCAGGCGTTTCCAACATCCAAGCTTCTCAGGCGTTTCTTGCAAAGGTTCTTGTGCAGCGGTGAGCTCGGTGTCAAACGCGAATCGAAAAACAGCTAGCAATGTAACCGGTCGGTGATGGAGTCCCGAACTTTCGCTTTGAAACGTTATTCTCGATCATAGTAAAACTTCGGTCACATTACCTGTACCTCGCTCGAATAGAGCTTCCTTGCGTTTTATTCTTTGATTTGGCGCTTGACGGATATTAGTTAAAACGATGTCTTGGATGAAAATAATCTGAAAAAAAAAACGTGATGTGAGAAATTACAATAGTTTTTCTTATTGTACTAGTACTTTATTTATTGCGATGATGTTGCGCCCAAAGGACTTCTTTTGCAAACCTGCACGTGAGTAAGGATTGCTGGTAGGCGAGTTGTGGCCATACTCAGCGTGCAGTCATGGAAATGAATCTCGTTCTTTCAGAAATACGCTGTGCTGTTGTGGATGTCGGGAGTTTTGTTCCTGTGTGTTCCTTTTTTTGGCACAAATAAATGGCTGACGTAGAGGCTATAGTAATGTTATTTTCTAAATGGTATTTTCTTTCTGCCTTTATTTATATAAGTAATACTTATAATATAATGAATAACATAAATAAGCGCATTTTGGGCATATCTTCGTCATCTGTACATACGACTCATCTTGTGTGCGACTCATAATCTTTTGTCTCGTTCGGTGCTTCCTCTCAGCCTCGGGCGGCTGCTCGGAAATAAATGCATCATCGTATCGGTCGACGTCTCACAATATATATATATACTGGGCCGTGCCACCCGTACAGCGGCAGTATGTCAAAACGGCAGAAATCGCTCAACAGACCACACATGAAGCTAAGCTGACGACAGGTGTTTGTAAACACCTGGTAGTTCTGCTGGTATTTGTATTATGAAGCTTTGCAGCATTCTGTGTACAGGTCGCACATCTCTGTGAACTCGACATTTGCGCAGGTGGTGCAGTAGTAGATCCCTGCTTAGTGACTCCGCTGTGCCAGTCAGTCGCGTGCTTGCAGTGTTTACCGTCATGTGCTCTGCAAGTTGCATGCCATCACCAGGGGTAAGCGGTGCGTACTATAATTTAGACGAGTCGTTTACGTGCTGAAAATTTACAAACGCGATAGCTTAGGACATGGTGCACATGTTCCGCGCATCTTCACAAATTGTTTCCGACATCAGATGTTTCTTATTAGGACATGCACGTAGGATTCAGAGGGCCGCTCGCACGGCTTGCGTGTTACTGACTGGTGCAGTGCGTAGATCATGCGCTAGCGGTGGTGTTTGCGCAAGTGCGACACCTTTGATATTTTTTGAAGAAATGTCCGTCGCCGTAGAAACGGTGGCGGGGAGCGTGTGACGTCGCGAGGAACAGAGGTTCCGTTGCTGAGCCCGTAATTAAAACACCTGCACTAGAATTGTTCGTAAAAAAATTGCAGCAATCCTGACGCTAGACATATTAGCGAAGGGAGCAATTTACGCGAGAACAATACTTGGTCCCGTACCGCAAGAGTTCTACTTAAATGATGCGCTCCTCTTAGTCACGTTGTCATAGCGCAAACTTGATGCGCCCACTACGTCCGCGTGCGCGAAGGTGGTGCCACTAATCAACAGGCGCTAACCAGATTTAAAATTTTGAGGCAAATTAAAAGTTAAAAATGCGATGTTAAGCACTGCACCGTTGTATCTAACAACTATATTGGCGCACGTTTTGAGATATCGCTAAGCTTCTACGCTTGTTTTACTCTTTCGCATGTCAAGTTACGCCGTCAAGACGGCAACTGTGCCCGCGGGCGGCGTGTTTGCGTCGCTTGACGTAGCCGCATAACTATTCCAGAAATGTAGAAACGGTTCTTTTCGTTTTTCCTTGTCTATATCACTTTGAAAGGTGGTTTATTTCTGCGTGTGCACGTTTTACGAGTTTTTCTTTAGACTAGTATATTAGTAATAGCAACACACTTGGCTCATTTGATCACAGGGCTGAACTTTTAAATAAAATTGCTCCTTACCCGATGTACAAGTCCCAAGCGTTAGAGATAACACGTAAATAATTTGGACAGCAGCGTGACCCTCGCTACGTCTCAACGTCGCGTGTCCCTACACAGCAGAACCTTCGCCATCCTTTGTTTCCTTGTACATACTGTAACGCTATATTACTGTATATTAACGCATTTCTTACCCGATATTTTTGTATCTGTATTCTCGTGTGTATTCTCGTGTGTATTAAGTTACCTTTACCCTTAAGATAAGGCATTGTGTAAGTTACCCTTACACAATGCCTCTAGGGGCCAGTAAGGTATATTAAAATAAATAAATAAAAATAAATAACAAATAAATTATGCTCTACAGTGCCGATAATCTTCTTGCATTGGTGTGGAGAGAACATAACAATGTTTCTGGTATATAGAAATGTTCTATGGAATGCCGTTTCACTTAGGTTTATAAGCGGAAAATATTTGCAGAATGTTTTTTGACTCACAGTTGTAACCAAGGCGAAGTGAGCTTTAGTGCGATTTAATGCTTTGATGCTAGTCGCAGTGCGGCCTACAGTGACATCCGCTGCAAGGAAGGCGAGCGGTCCTGGTTGCTCCGGTCAGAGTGGACGTTGAGCAAGGGAGCTCGTGGCATTCCTTACTGCCGAGGCCAATGCCGTTGGTGACAACTGTGCGCGAACGTTGTCTGCTTGTGGGCACAGGTTGTTTGACGTTAGAGTGCTTGCGTTGTAGTGCACGTTAAAGAACCCCAGGTGCTCAAAATTAAATCCGGAGCTCTCCACTACGGCGTGCCTCATAATCGGAACTGGTTTTGGCACGTAAAACCCCAGAAAGAAGAAAGCGAATGACACACATATTTCACTCTCGCTTGCAGTTATGTTCGCACGACACTACAGACCTCACTGTAACTAAACGTCGGAGATTTTCAACATGTCGAAAAATCAGTCGCTTCAAACATGCTTGTAAAAATTGTTTCTGTCTGAGCAAACCGTAAAACAATATTTGGCCAATAAAAGCCCCCCCCCCCCCCCCCCCCCAAAAAAAAAAAGAAAAAACTGCAGGAGTTGTGGCCATACTCAGCGTGCAGTCATAGAAATGCATCTCGTTCTTTCAGAAATACGCTGTGCCGTTATGGATGTCGGGAGTTTCGGCATCGTATTCTACATCGTGAACTTCGTAAGTAAGTTATAACAAGTAATTTCCTTGTTCCTTTGTACAGATCCTAAATAACAGTGCAGTAATGACTCATTGCAGCTTAGAGGTGGTTACATTTTCTTACATAAGGTAAACGTTTTTGTGGCTGGCAGAGTTATTTAGGTATCAGTGGAATGGAAATGCAGCAGCAAAGACCACCACGCAGGGAGTAATGTTTCTATTGTGGTACCGATATTTATCGAAGTTCTTGTCGGTTGGGTGCTGCTACCTCTGTAGCCATAAATATTGATGAATAGTTTAAAAACGCGTTGAAGCTGCATTATTTTATTCTGTGGCGCTGCTGACTTCGTTGATACAAAGTGTAGGTGTTAAAATGCCTTGCGCATGTTCTACTGAGTGAGAAGGCAAGCGAAATTGTTCACAGGACTCACGGAACGCAGCCTTTCAAACATGGCGTGTCGAACAGAATGGTGCCTTCAGCTACGTCGTCGTGTGTCGGAATACTCGTACATTAAACTGAGGAGACGCAATGTCAAGTACGCAGAGGCTTCAATTTACCCGTAGCTAAATATTCAAGACCTCTTCCTTAGCACCACTTGACAAATCGCGCACTATGCAAGTGAAAAGGTTAATTTGCGCCCAATTAATGGGACGATAAAATTGCTTTGAGACTGGCTAGATATGTTTTTGACGTAACAGTTAACCTTTGTACTCATGTTTCTTTTCAGGCCAATACCGTCGTTCTTGGGGAGTGTGCACTGTTATCTGGATGTGGTGCCTGGATGGCATCTTCCTTGCATCCGGCTATGATGGTTGTTTTTTCTCAGCGCAGCACAGTTGAAGAAAAAAAATCGTGCCAGCCTGCAACGTAAGTTCACATTAGCTTATCGGCATCGCACGGACAAGCGCACAGTCTCGGAAGGTACTCTGTAAAATTAAACACACATTAACGCAATGCTCACAAACAAGGTAATAAGCGGTTTTGACGAACCCGACAACAGGCTATGCGCGTGCTAGAGGTTGTGAGGGGTACGGGAAGTCTACTGACGCCGCACATTATACTAATATATTCGCGGATAAGCGCCTTGACTGTTTCTCCTAGAAAACAGGTTCACTTACCCGGGTACCAGAATCAAAAAAAAAGAAATTATACTGCAGCATTGCCATGATTTCGCGTGCTATTGCATTATAACGACGGAAATCCGCGTCGTTCAGTATCACACTTGTTTGCTAAAAGAAAATTGCGCGCACTGTGGTTTCACATGGTGACACTATTGTAGCATAGGTTGCCCACAAAGAAAGCGTAGACAATTTCCTAGTTGTATTTTATTGGCGTTTAGTACATGGAAAATACTTCAACACTCAGCACTTGCTGTGACCTGGTCACCCGGTGCATCTGATTGATGCGAACGCTTTCGGCGAGCTCATCGGAAGCGGCGTCGGTGCGCGACCAAGAAAACACATGACAATCCTTGTCTACAAGAACTGATTAGAACAAAGAACCTAATGGCAGCCGTCTTTTCGGACATAGACCCAAAATCAAGGGAGCTGACAGATTGTAAAGAACTATGGTGATCGTGCACTACAACGCAAGCAAAACGCCCGTGTGCTTGCGTTGTAGTGCACGATAAAGAACCCCAGGTGGTCGAAATATTTGCGGAGCCCTCCACTACGGCATGCCTCATAATCAGAACTGGTTTTGGCACGTAAAACCCCAGAAAGAACTATGGTGATGATTTTATGGTGTAAAAAAAGCATACACGAGAGTATTTATCGCGCACTCTCCTGTCAGGGAAGAGGCAGCACAAACATAGCCACGTCATTTCGGGTGCAGAGACGATGAGAATGCGAGAAATTAAGGCATGGCGCAGTCATTAGTTCTTCTTTTCTCTAATGCAGCTAATAACGCAGTGTGAAATAAGCTCGACTGGTTAATTGTTTTTGGTGCTATGGTACTGCAGTTGTTTTCGCGAAAGAATCTATTGTGCGCAAAATGCGCCTAATTACCTGCAACTTTTCGCCCAAGCTGCTTGTGGGGCCACGAAGTCGGCACGTCCGATTTAATCTGCGGGGGTTGTGTTTAATTGGGTTCACAAACAATTGGAAATGCTACGAAATGTGGCTTGAAAACTTGCAGACATTATGGGCAGTAAACATCAGGGTAAAAATATAGCCTAAAGCTGGATAGCGAGCGGAGTCGTTTCTCGATTTCACACCCTTTTTTCTCACCGTTTCTTTGTATGTGCCTTTGCATAACTCCGCCATGAAGCGCAGTGCGTCACTCGGAACTACACTGCCTTCCAAGGGCACATCCGGAGCAGTTAAAGAATATTTTCTTATCTATAAGAAGCGGTAACGTTTTTATATTCCAGTGTGATTTTTTAGGCTACAACAAAGTTGGGACCAGACATGGGCATAAGTCGCGTCAGCATACATATCCGCCTGATCTTTTGATGCACGTTGGGTTCTGTAAAATACTCTCGGCACACCCAGGCAACCATAGCGCTCGGTTGTTTGTATGGGTTATCTCGAAAGGGAGCCCTATAGACCCTTTTGTCTGCTCTGTAGCAGCAGTGTGTTCAGGACCTTAAAGAACTTGCTGTCCGGCATTTTTGACTCAAAGTTAGCTCAGACAAAGTATTTTTTGCATATAGCATACTGTACGAACATGTAGGGGTGTTCAGAAATAAAGAACGTGCGCCATGTGGAGCTCATGCACGGACAGCAGAGCTGTTTAAGCCTGCCGTTAGTCCGTTCCGTTAGTAGTCCACAAACAATATAGACCGATCCTGGTGGTTGCGCAGAAAGGGTCCAAGTGCAATGGCACACACCTGTGAACTAGCGAAGCTGAGCCTAAGTCTAGATAAGCATGGTTGGGACTGGGACTACTTAAGCTTAGGCAGTCATCGATAGTCATTCGATAGCTAATCAATAATCAAATTCCGGAAAACACTGGGGATAACTTGGTAGTGCTTAGCCTAGCCCAAATACGTAGCCTATACCTTGGGATAACCAATCAGTCACCAATCACTAGCTAATCGATAATCGATCATTACTCAATAAATTTCGGATTCGAAAATGCTGGGATTGACTTGGTAGTGCTTAGCCTAGATCATCAATAGCTAATCGATCAATAATCACTAAATTCCGGAAAATGCTAGGCATGACTCAACATCATCATAATCATCATCATCAGCCTACAGAACGAAGGCCTCTCTCTCCCTGCCATCATCAGCCTATATTTAAGTCTACTGCAGAACGAAGGCCTCTCTCTCCCTGCGCTCTCCAATTACCCCGTCTTGCGCTAGCTAAAAACAGTTACTGATCAGTGATAACGGTACTAACATTCTTCAGTCAGATCTCAATCCAATATATAACTTGTGCAATACATGTTAATGGAATTAAATATTAAAATTAAACAAGTGTAAAGTGATGTCTCTCGTGCATCTAGTAATCCTTTTCCATATTACCTAAACAACTCTCCCTTAGCCGTGGTTTCCTCCTATAATGCGTTTATATCGCATCTAAGTTTGTCTTTTGCATATTGAGAAGATAGTTAACAACGCTAATCGCATGTTCATTATCATTACTCATTATTAATCATTCTTCAGCCACATTATATATCTGCCACCATTATATATCTGACCGTGTTGACCATCGCTTTAAGGTTGGCATCGAGCCATGTCATACTAAACATTTATTCTGTTTACCTCGAACTACACAACATTGAAATTTAGCTAACATTGTATAATTAGGAGTTACCATGCCTTACCATGCTTGGTCATATTATTGTGTACTATGTTTATTCTCTACCCACTCCCCTCGGTAATGCTTCGGCCCTCAGTGTAAATAAATGTCATATCCGTAATTGTGACACCCCAATTGTCAGAGTGACGTCAGGCTAGCTTTCTTCATGCAACTCGTACTTTTGCACTGCAGTGCTGTATCTTGCTTGTTCTTTGAGACTGGCCAGATTTGTTTTCGATTAATGCCCAGTAAATCTTCGTATTCACGTTTCTTTTTAGGCCAATGCCCTCGTTCATGGGGAGTGTGCGCTGTCCTTGCTGGAAAGATAACCTGGATGGTATCTTCCCTGCATCCGGATACGGTGGTTTTTGGTGAGCGGTGCACAACCGTTTTCCGGTCTGTGATCGCGAGTTCACATAAGCTTATCGGCGCCGCACGTAGTGAAAGTGGTCTACGACACCAACAAGCGCTTCGTCTCCGAAGGTAAGTGGAATTAACAGAAGTTACAGTTCATGAGAATATTTATGTAAGGTTTGCTGTTTTCTTGCGTAATTGCCAATCGTCCATACAACTTTTTAAACCACACCAATCGTCCATAATTCACGTGGTGACCGAGCAGAGATACTGGGGATGCGTGCTAAAAACGGGCCCTAAATGTAGTTCCAGTGTTCATGGCATGAAGCACTCCCTGAACTGTGTGCGGAAAGAAATCGCACCCAGACGATGCCGTTTTTTTTTTGCAGCCAGTGCACTGCAGGCGGAGGTGGATTTTGTTCTTCGGATGTGGCAATCAGTGGCGTGCCCCACCTTCATGTGGTCTATTTGCGGTCAATTCTGACTCCCTGCTGTCACCAGTGGTATGTATGTAATTAAACTTCTGTTGTGACGTTGCGATACATACTGCCACTGCTTGTCATTGCTTGTCGATAGCGTACTATGGAGAGGGCTTCAAATGATGCAACTTTTACGGCAACTGTTACGGCTACGCCATAGAACCTGTTCCTTCGCTTATTCACTCATTGGCAGTGCACCACTGAATCCTAAGCTTCGAAGAATGAAAAACAAATTAGGGGTAGCTTCACACTATACCCTGGCGACAACTTTCGGTTTCACCAGGTATAGTGGTGCGAAGACTGTGCAAACAGCGAAGCTCGCGACCCCACCTAGCTTTCCTTACCTGAATTTGGTCAAGTTTTTGCGACGTTATACTTAGAGACTCGCCACGTTTTGCACAAGATCACCCCGGAATTGACAGCCCAAGGAGCAACAAACACTCGAACATTGTAAAGTATCTGGACGCTTCGGGACGCTCAAACGCTTTTTGCTCGGTTTAGCGGGCTCGTAACTCCGGACATTGTTTCGCCGCCGCTTTGGCGGCGCGATACTCTGGTTCGGACCGCAGTCGTCTCACTTGCTCTCGAGTAGCGGTGCAGCGGCATTCGCGCTGCGCTTCCTCTTCTTCGGGTGTGACGCTCTTCGTCGGCCGCCCCATCTCCTCGGTGATGTGCTCGGCGAGGAGACTGCGGGGCTTTGGGTCGCCGCGTCGGCGACTTTAGCTTTGCGAGACATGCCGAGTCTCGCAAAGCTAAGGCGAAGCAATGCGGCGCGCGCGATTACGTCATGGCGTAAGCTCGGTGCGGTCGGCGCAGCTAGGCCGAAGCGTTGCTAGGCGACGCATGGTGACGTCATCGCCAGGCGGAGGGTTTTCGGCGTACACTCGATGGATCATCCTCGAGCTTAAACCGCTTCTCTTGTTCACAGGGATTTATACTATTGCACTACCTCCGGGATTGACCCACATTTCTTTCAGTCGTACACCACCGGACTATACCTCCAGCTTAAACATGCGTAGCAGAAAACACGTTCGAAAGTTTGACCACCTGGGCTGTTTAAAAATGCATGCAGCTTAATATACGTATAGGCGAGCGTTTTTGTACAAGCGATGGCTAGAGAGGGGTAATAAATTACCCCTCTCACCAAAAACACGACCATGAAGTCCACATGAGGCACCCCTATTTTACATGAAAAATCGCCCAGTCTACCCTCCAAGCACAAGTTATCACAAGTTATCAGTATCATGTTCTCGAATATCTTAAAAATAAATAAAACATTCGGCAAGTTGTGGCCTAATCCTTGTAGTAGGTAAGCACTGCCTGTGGGACGTACCATACATTCCAGGTGGAGAGGGGTAATGATATATAACGTCCCGAAGCTCTAAGAGTGCAGGTAACCGGATTTTTTTACCACCTGGAATGTATGGTACGTCCCACAGGCAGTGCTTACCTACTACAAGGATTAGGCCACAACTTGCCGAATGTTTTATTTATTTTTTATGTTTAATGTGTGTATTTAAATAGTTGTGGAACCTTCTTTTCTGGAAGACCATGTGGTGGTTAGTGGTGTAAAGATGTAGCTTGGCAAGCAAGAACTGATGAGCTTTTATTTAAAAATAAAACTGATCGATGTTTTAAGATATTCGAGAACATGATACTGATAACTTGTGCTTGGAGGGTAGACTGGGCGATTTTTCGTGAAAAATAGGGGTGCCTCATGTAGACTTCATGGTCGTGTTTTTGGTTAGAGGGGTAATGAGAATGGGGTGACTAAGGCGGCGCACCAACCATGGTGTGAAGCTGTGCTTGGTTTACGGCTATAGGATAGCATGTCGCAACATGCGGGGAGGAGTGGGGGATGCCAACGGCGCTCTGCCCATGCCTACCCGTGAACCGCGGTCCGGTACAAGCTCGAGGAAACAATAGACAACCACGTGCACACTCTCGGACAGCATTTATTAAGACTGCAACTGACACTTCGAGCAGGCCAGCTAGCTCCAGTAAAGGGCTTCTGACAGCTGGGGATACGGGAGCAGCGGCGGAGCCTTCCGCTATCGCCGCTTGCTGGTGACCAGACTCGGGCGATGTCAGAGGGGTCTCATGTGACACACCGGATGGCGCTGATAGCGCTTGCGATTCCAGTGCGCTGCCCGCGAAAAGTCCTGGCGCGCATGCGCCCGACGCGACGTTCGCCGCGCAAGCGCAGGTCATGCGACCCGAGGATTCCCACAAGCGATAGATAAAAACACTTCGTTTGCGTTAACATAACGATAACATAGCGTTTGCATCTCATGGCGCCAGGAGCCTAGTCAGGCGTGCAAGGTCTCATCTTTTACTCCGGCGCCATGACAATCTTGTATTGTCGAAATCCTGATGGACTTCAAACTTCAAACAACGCCATCGCCAACAGCGACGTAAATGCGGCTAACTGTAAACCGACTTACCTCCTTAAGGGTGCAAATTGATATATAAATCACACTCCTGCACCCGTAAGGGTGTAAAGGTGTAACTCGCACCCTGTGTTTCTGTGTGTAACTCGCACCCTTACAAGGATGCGTGTTACAAACAGAAAACTATGAATTTACGCCCGTAGGGTACCTTAAGGATAGAATGCGTGTTACACACAGAAAACATGTCTACCAATTTACGCCCGTAGGGTACCTTAAGGATAGAAAGCGATCCATATGTCAACCCATTACACCCTGTGCGAGTTCCAGGCAAACTTAAATTAAAGGTGTAAATCGGTTTACACCGTAGAGCGTGCGGATAATTTCTATCGCACTAGACCCTACCGGGAACCAAGCACACTGTGATCCGAGCAGGATCACGTGTTAGGTTCGAGACCGGGCTAGTTAGTGTTCCATGATACTGTGAATTACAGCGCACATCGGGACAAGGGCAGAAAACACTCGTCTACGCCCTTGTCATGATGTTCACTGTAATTCACTTTATTCACGTGTTACGCCGCTGCTTCGATAGGCTTCTTGGTGGCACGTGCAGCGCGTTAATACATTTTTTTTCGACAGAGAAAACGAAGGGAACTTTCCGAGATTTACTCTAATAGGCTGGGCTTTGTGGCGTTTTGCCCCTTCCTAGTTTGTTCACCCTTCATCCAAGACCTCAACGTGTTCATCCTTCATCCAAGACCTCAACGTCACCGTGTTTGTTGTGCAGCCCAGGCCCCGACGGACGCGGGCATGGGCAACGAGTTGCCTGCCGGGATGTTAAACTCCCTCTCGGTGGCGTGGCCGCAGCCATCACTGCCTTCCCTGATGTGACCAGGGGTGAGTGCATAGTGACTACATCGAGCGTCCACTTAAGTGATCTGATCAAGACTACAAGTAGTCAAACTGGGCCATTAAATCAATTAAACGCATTAGCACATTCTCTCAATTTCATGATCAAGGCTACAAGTGGTTTAAACTGGGCCGTTAAATCCGTTAAACGCACTTAAGCACATTCTCTCAAATTTTTGATTTAGCGCTGTATGCACATTGTAGACATGTGATGTGCACCGCAATGCTGCCGCGACGTTTCATACTTGAATCATCCGGAGAGCGTGGTCACTTTTTCTTGCGACGGCACATTTCCGTGCCGACAACTTGAAGGAAGTGCGCATACTGGCAGGAACTATGCCATGTAAAATAAGTGACGGTAGAGTGTGTTTGTGTTAAGGTTAAGAAGTCTCGCTTTTTACTGAAGTATTTTACATAAATTTGGTAAGGAATACAATAATGCTAAGTTAGTTCCACAAGCCACGCGAACAAGAAAGTCGGGTCACTTTAGGAGAAAAAAAAAAGATACAGGATGCCCGATATATCTCCAACACCAGATTGAAGGAGCGTCACTTGTGCTCGGTGCTGGCTTAATCGGCGCAGAACGATCGCAAAAATCAATTACGCGCTAGGAAGAGGCTCCTTATAAGAATTTATCTTATATCTTAGATTCGTTATAGGGCGCGATAATATAAGCGGCTTTAATCGAGAATTTCTAAAATTACAGCTACAACGTTATATACATTAGTTCGTTCTATAGCGCTTTCCTTTAACGAGGCTCGTCTGTTCGATCTGGACAGTTAACTACACACAATGCTGTTCCGACTGTCAAATTCTCTTTGTCCGTGGAATGCTACATGCGCGCCCCTCACCTCGATGTTACCTTGCTTGTGCAGCGCATGCATGGGCTCTGGCAATCAGTCACGTGCTGCACCGTCATGTGCTCATCAGCGACGGGGTTTTTCCCAGTTGACGGCACGGGTGGGTACTATATGCTACACATTTAGCGACGATTGCGACGCTGCGACATCTTTCAGAAAGCGCATTCTCGCCCAATCGGAATTTCCCGAAGGCTCGAATCACGCAAACGTTTGGAAGGAAAAACTTCCATCAGTGACTATATAGTCAAGAACGTTGCAGTATTTGCCGTTAAGGATTGCAATGAAGAATTATGTGCCTCAAAAAAATTGTTTGAGGAACGCAATGACTCTTTGGGTCTTTTTGAGTCTTTGGGTCTTGTGACCCAAAAGTCTCAAAAGTCAAGCCTCTTGCGAATTTTACTGATCGTTAGCAGAACCATCCGGTCATTACGCGATGATTGAAGCGGCCACAAAGTGCAGAGGGAAAGCGTCCTAACACACTGTATTGCACTGCAGCACCCGCAAATACCAGACAAATCTTGTCGCGTTGCGCTTGCACCCTTGGCATGCCGGCGCCTGGCTACAGGCATCCTTTGCGGCACTGCTGGCGTAATGAAGCGAATTACGAAAACGGCGTATTACAAATGCGAATACGTTCAACCGGCTTGCTTCACATGTAAAAGCGCGTCGCAGCAGGAGCACCTCATAGGGATCGCAAGGTTACTCGCAAAATTACCAAATTAAGGAACATTCGTTTCTTGACCTGAAACCAGGCATTCGATTTGTTGCGCTTTGAGTCATTTTGAATCATTTTGAGTCGCCGCGCTTTCTGTCGTTAACCCTTTGTATCCCATGCTGCTCGTAGTCGAAGAAGCCGATATTTAGGGGTTGACTTTCATTAGGAGGTGCGAAATGATACAATGGGCCAGATTGAACTTGCACATGTGTCTTTGTGTAACCTATCGAAGCAGTTTTCTTGTCCATCTTCCTCAAAGCAGAGATACACGTTGTACTTTTTTTGCTATATATATTTTTGTGCTGTGTAATGGCCGCACGCTTCAACGTGGCCGTCTTTATGCAGACTGTCCACTTACGGGAGTTCAGCACACACACACACACACACACACACACACACACACACACACTACACTACACACACACTACTACACACATATATATATATATATATATATATATATATATATATATATATATATATATATATATATACAGGGTGTCTCAGCGAACAATTTCAGCACAATTCTAGTTCATGAGCTGGTCTACTCGAAGAGGCGGAGATTACTTGCATAATCGAATAATTAACAAAAATTCACTAAATAAGTTTTGAACTAATTACCTGATGGCCCATATTGAAATTTACCAATTGTAGCTGTGGAGTTCGCAAGGCGGATCCACTTGGAACGAATTCTCGGGATGACACCAGTTTCCAGATAATTCCCGAACTTTGCGGAGAAATGCATCCGCGTTCCAGTTAGTTCTTTAACAAAACGTCGCTTTATGCATTGTAGCTCAAAATTAACTGGAACGCCAATGCATTTCTCCGCAAAGTTCGGAAATGAATATCTCGAAACTGGTGTCATCCCGAGAATTCGTTCCAAGTGGATCCGCCGTGCTAACAGTCTGTTTTTAGGGTTGCTGTGATCGTGGTGTTCTGGTTTGTAGCTACTATAGTGTATTTGTCTTTGGCTGTTCTAGACGCGTCTGTTCGCCGGTTGCGCCAGAACTTAGTTTGTAAAGCTCTCGCCCTGTCCTCACGTCTGCCCGTATGATATATTGAACTCTGTGTTTTTGTGAATGGGGGATGCTGTGACGTGTTCTGACCTCTTTCGGTAGAAGAGGCTGTTTTATATGCTGAGCGTATTAGAGCATTTACATGCATTCTCTTGTTTTTGGAATGGGAGGCCGTAGGTTACGCGGCTGGTGACAAAAGCCTGCACTAGCCTGACTGTTTCCTCTTCCGTGAAACTAGAGTGCACTAGAATGGTTTAGTGGGTCCAGCGGACGGCTTTGCAAGCGCCGAGACTGAAGCGAAAAACGTGGAAATTGTGGCGGTGCTGCTGTCACCTTAATCTGAATCTCCGGCCAATAAACGTTGGCTCCGGCTGTTTCGGCAGCGCTCATTGGCTGAGGCGAGCTCACGGGCTGCGTAGCTGTCGTCTGCTCGACCCAACATCGTTGTTGCGTCGTTTGCAATCATTCCGCCGCTCATTTTCCATTTCATTTACAATAGATTGGTGGGGAATAATACCAGTGCTGCCGCCACTGCGTATCCGCCTGTCAAAGCTCCATGTAGCTGCGGTAGGGTCTCCCGACGCGACAAGCGTCCGGCCGGCGCGAGGGGCCGCTCATTCGGGAGAAAGCGCCGGTGGCGCCACCAACTTTTCAATAAGGAAAGCCTCAGCGAGGAGCCTGCGTTGGACCCACTCCCCTAATCTGAAACTCTAGTGAAACCTTTATTTCTGGTTTAGACGTTTACGACATTTCGTAGCGGGCTTGCAGAATAGGAATAGAAAAGTTTGGAATAGCTTTACGTTATAGCGCCCCGAGTGTATTTTACTTTGCTGCTGGTGTAAATGCTTCGACTGCAGCATGACAGCAGCCGTAGAATCTACTTGGTCATTGCAATATTAGCTCTGCGCCACCAGGTCTGCACTGCAGCGTGCAGGCCGTTCACGTTTGCGCCTCCACTCAACCGGCAAAACGCCTAGTCCGCTTTCGTTTACCCGAATACCGGACACGCTAAACTACGTGGCATTAAAAGGGCAAGGGAAATTCATGCGTTGTTAACACGCAAGCATTTATGAGGAAGCTCTTTATGATGAACAGCGTAACACCAGGTTTTACTACAGGTTAAAGTAAAAAAACAATGCTTTCAGGTGGCTTCTGCTAGAAACTGCCCCTCTTCCCTGACGGGTGAAGTTGGCCGTTGCAATTGCATTGGTATTCCTAGTTCTATAGATATGTTGGGTTGGCCCAGTTTGTAATCAAAAATTTTGCCATAGTGGTATAAGGAAGTTTGTTATTGTCGCTAAGCGCCAATATTTCTAGTAACTCAGTAAGCACAAATGTTAGAAACAGGATTCCTGCTTACGGCACTGACTACAGATCCGTAATGTAACTATTTTTTCCGCACAACCAAAATGAAGATCGTTTTACATGACTACGTTTTTGCAAACTTTTGCCAACTTCGGCCGGTCACATGACGGATGAGAACGATACTGGCGATGCATGCAGGTCGTCAACACTGAATTTACCTCTGCTAATGCAGTTACAAGAAGCACTTTGAACGCTGTGTAATGGCCGCACGCTTCAACGTGGCCGTATTTATGCAGACTGTCCACTGACGGGAGATTACCTTGGTACTCCAGCTGTGGCAACCAGTCGCGTGCGCCGCCGTCGTGTGGTCCCTTGTTGGCCACTTCTGCACCTCTATTGTCGCCAGTGGTATGTAATTGATTGTGACAGGACACTATCACTTTCTGAGTATTCTTGTCCCGTCGAGTCAGTGTCCTTACGCGCAGACAGTGTATACGTACCAATGTGAGCACTTCGATCATTGCCGGCCACAGCGGCCGCATTTCGATAGCGGCGAAATGCGAATACACCCGTGTACTTAAATTTAGGTGCACTTAAAGAACCCCAGGTGGTGCGAATTCCCGGAGTCCCCCACTACGGCGTGCCTCATAATCAGATCGTGTTTTTGGCACGTAAAAGCCCATAATTAATATTATTGCTGGCGATTATTCCGTTGAATTACCGTGACATTGTGATGTGATCCGAGTGAGATGTTTTGTTACTTTAGATATCTCACTTGTTTGCTTATTGTCATTTCAACCTTGAGTTCTGCTGCCCTTTTCTGTCTTTTATTGTTGCTCGCGTTGTCACCTTTTATTCTCTCCTATCAATAAGAACAATATTTCGCTTTCTTGTATATCTCCACAGATACATGTGTACGACTACTTTACATTGAATTGAAATTGTTTTTTTTTTCTGCGCTGTTTTAACAACAGCTTGCGCTTCAGAAACTGAAGTTGATAATCAAGAAAAAGAACACATGTAATTTTGCCTTATTTTGACCTCGCGTTACCCTGCGCTCAACTACGTTTAGTAAAGATGTGCCAACACGCCCACGTTGCATTCCTTGTTGAGCAGTCTCATTTCAAACATCGCGTACAATAAAAAAGTGCCTTTTTTCTTCTAGGGCAGTGGCCAACCGTTCTTCCCGGGGACTGTGCGCTGTTCTGTACTTGATGCGTAGATGGTATCTTTCCTGCATCCGGCTGCAATGGCCTTTTCTCAGCAGTGCAAAGTGAGTGTTCGGTCCGGATGGGTGAGTTCACAAAAGTTGTGCACGAAGTTGTGTTCGGGCGTGTTGTCTTCGGCATGCGACGAGTAAACGAGATCTACGACGCCAGCCCATAAGCGCATTGTCTAGGCCGGTAGAGCCTTATAAATTTACCTTCAGATTTTTTTTCTGCCCTAGAGCGCAACCCAGCAACTCGTTTATACTTTACCAGACACACTTCCAAATTCAGTTACATGCATTCGCACATGTTGCTAATAAAGAGCGAATTGCCATTACACGCAATGTTGTGGTCAGAGCAATGACGTTTTGCTGCTTAAGTAGCGGGTTCGCTATAGCACTTTTAACTATATTGCACCCTTAAGGGTGCACCCGTAAGTCTGCTTTGGGGACAGTGCAGAGTTTCCAGAAAGAAAACGCACGCAACGCAGGTGAGCTCACGTAGTATTAGTTCTATAATTTGCAACCCAATGTACCCTTAAGGGTGTAATTTGCTTTACAGTGTACGCCACCGCGGCGACGCAGCATTTCGATAGGTAGCGGAATGCAAAAACGAGCAAAACTTATGGTCGGTAATATAATAAACGAAGTTGTGTTCGGGCGTGTTGTAATTCTGCCCAGAAAGCTTAGCGGCTACAGCGTTGCGGTGCTGAGCCCAAGGCCTTAGGTTGGATTCAGGCCGCGGAGCAGGGCTTCATTTTTCGTTGGGTTCGGAATGCGAGAACTCTTGTAACTCGTGTAAGTGTGAGTAAGATGCAAGTACTCTGGCTGTACAAAATTATTACTCGGTTCCCTATTTCGGCGTGCCTCGATAATCATATTGGTCTTTTTTTTCGCACAAAATCACAAAAAATCCTACACTTTTCTCAGGGTGCGCGGGCTTGTGATGCGCAAAAACGCATAGAAAAAAACCGTAGGCGACCATAATTTCTGACTTGTCTCTTAGTGGCACTCGCACCTCGGTTTTCTGTGGTTTGGTCTGCGGTGATCAGAGATTCTAATTCTTATTCTAGGCACTTCAGTAACTGAACTTATTTATTAATGAAACCCATGAATTTTGTACTGTAGTATTTTTATATTGTCTGATTTATTTTGAATTTCGTCCCCGGCCGTCAGGAGTTGAGCCGGAAGTGCTGTGCAAGAAACAAGTCACTCGATGCTCGTGCCACAAAAAAGGGAATAAACGTACGAAAGCAGAATTATACATTTATTGGTGTCATCCGTCTCCTAAGGCCAATGTGATGCAAATGCAATGTGATTGCACAAGCGAAAGGGCGAAACGTCCTTTCGATAATGATGATGATGAGACGACACGCATCAGTTCTGGCGTGCAAAAATGCACGCCAGAACTGATGAGCTAGCTCAAGCCAAGAAACAAAAATTGGCAACCGAGTGCTTTACTTGTAAATGTATGCGCTGCAGACTGCGCCTAATCAGCGGTGCATATGGTTAGAGATTCGAGATTTGGTTCTTGCATTACAATGAGCTGTAGAGCTGCAGGCTTTACAGCCAAGCTTCTAAGGGGATTTTTGCAAAGGTTCTTACGTGGCGGTGAAGGTGTGGCGTTGAGGCTGATATCAAATGTCAACCGAAAAACAACACCGTAACCGCGGTTGGAGTATCGAATTTTCGCTTAGAAACTTACCCATCATACTAAAACTTATGGCAGCTTACTTCGTCGCGTTTTTCTTTCATGTGCCAGTAAACAATTTTTGTTACCTGCCTTGTGTTCGAGGTCAGCTACAATTATGTACAGCTGCGGATGGGAAAGCTGAGAGCAAGGTCGAGCAATGCAGCTTACGTAGAATCCCTGAAGTGGATTCAGGCCGCGGAGCAGGGCTTCATTTTTCGTTGGGGGTCGACGTAATCCAGCAGGGCGTCGGTCTTAGCTTAAAGCCCATGCGTGACTATATAAAAATGACGTCTGTCGGGAACGCGCCGATGGAAACACAATAAGCGTCCTGGGCACGTTCACGCCAGGTGTCATGCAATGCGACCAAGGCGTCGGTTACTAATTGCTAACCCCTGTATTCAGAAATGCATCCTTGACTTGATATATAGGACGCCTGTCATGAACGCGCCGAAGGAAACACAAAGAGCACCCTGGGCACGTTCACGCCGGGCGTCATTTAAATCAAGTCAAACATGGGCTTCAAGATAAGATGCATTTATAATTACGTCGGAGCAAGCAGTCTACTCGCATTTTCAGCGAACAGCGTGGTAACTGCATTTAAGGTACTAGTCACTCCGGCTGGCATACAGCTGCGAATGATTCTGGAGCTCATGAACAAGCAACCATCATGGTCATGGGGCACCATCTCTTCAGTGTACAAGCGAAAGGGCGAAGCGTGCGTGCCTGCGAAATGTATGGCAGGTCATGAAACACTTCATGAGTTGAGGCGGCGAATTGCCATTACACGCAGTGTTGTGGCCACAGCAATGACGTTTTGCTGCTTAAGTAGCGGGTTCGCTATAGCCCTTTTAACTATATTGGTTATCGGTACCGTGTTTGTGTCATGTTACAAATGTTGATGCCGTCCCTCTTAGCCTAGAGGCATCGACACAACCAATTTCAGTAGCGACAAAACAGCCTTTAGACTTCGTCTCCGTCTCCAACTTCTGAACTTGCTTGCTGTAGTATCGGAGACGAGATAACATGGGCGAATTAGAATCTTAAGCGGGCAGCTTGGGTAGTGTCATGTCTTTATGCAAATGCAGTAAACAGCGGGCACGTCCTCAGTATATTATCGGAGCCTGGTATATTCAGGGCATGCGCAGTTGTGGAAGCCAGTACCGGTATAACTTAACAGTAACTCACTCATTACTCTACTGACTCGACCGGCCCATGAGTATGAATGAGCCCGGCTTAGAATTCTGAGTATATACAGCATCTGTACAGCTGTGGATGAGAAAGCTGACGGCAAGGTCGAGCAATGAAGCGACCGTATGACCAGGGCGTCGGTCTTAGCTTAAAGCCCATGCGTGACTATATAAAAATGACGTCTGTCGGGAACGCGCCGATGGAAACACAATAAGCGTCCTGGGCACGTTCACGCCAGGTGTCATTTAAATCGGCTTCAATATGCATTTGTGAATACGAACGCTGGTGGGAAACAAAAAATTGTGCAAATTGCAAATGCATGCAACAGCGATCACTTCCTATTATACTTGACGCTAAAACACGGACGTTTATAAAACAAAAGCAAACTTTCGTACTTAATTATGTCATGCATGTCAATATGTAATACCTTCAGTATGTCATACAAACAGGTCCAACGTACTACTTTAGCCAAAATTAAGATCCGTGTTTTCGCATCTGCCTTACATTGCCACGAATATTTACTAACTTGCTCAACTTTCACTCGTTCTACACGTTTTCTAAACTTGGCGCACGGTGTTTTTTTGCATTTAAGAATGCGGTCGGGCCGGAATTGAAGGAACCGAGTCGGCGGTTGAGCAAAGGAACTTCCAGGAAGGCAAGAGGAGCTGCTTGCTCCCGTTAAACCGAGTGGACGTTGAGCAAAGGAGCTCGTGGAATTCGTCACTGCTGAGGCCAATGCCATTGGTGAGAACTGTGCGCGCACGTTGTCTGCTTGTGGGCACAAGTTGCTTGACGTTAGAGCAAGTCACGAATGGGACACATATTTCACTCTCACTGCAGTAGTAGGTAAGGCACACCAAGTAGTCTTTTCTTTGTTCCTTTGCACATATCCTAAATAACAGTGCAGTAATGAGAAATAATACTCAGTGCAGGTTTAGTAAACGTGGGTACACTTTCTGATATAAACGTTCTCGGGGCGGGCACAGTTATTTGGGTATCAGTGGAATGAGTATACAGAAGGTAAGAGCAGCATCCTGAGAATGTTTCTATTCTGGTACCGATATTTATCGAAGTTCTCGTTGGTTGGGTGGTGTTGAAACAAGTGTAGGCGTGAGGATGATACCTTGCGCATGTTCTAGTGAGTGCTCGTAATTTAGCATTGCGTAAATATGGATTTATTGCCGCACAACCTCCAAATTGTTTTGTAATGACTCACGGAACACAGCCTTTCAAACATGGCATGTCAAACAGAATGGTGGCTTCAGCTACGTCGTCGTGTGTAGCTATACTTAACACATTAAAGTAGGAAGACTCAACATACGCAGAGGGTTCAATTTACCCATACCTCAATATTCAAGATCCTTTCCTTAGCACCACTTAGCAAAACACCGTGCACCATATAACGCGGCGATTCATCACTGTGTTAATAATTCATGTAATGAAAGCAAACATACACAGGAGAGCATCCATGACGCGCTCACAATCTCTCCTATCGGGGAATAGCATGCATAAACATAGTAAAGCCATTTCGCTTGCAGAGACCCATCAGCACATTCTCAACATACGCAGAGGGTTCAATTTACCCATACCTCAAGGATCTTGAATATTGATCACAATAATTCATGATTTCTTTTTGACAATGAGTGCACATAATTTGTGCCGCCTACGTGTCAGGCTAGTTTTGCGGATTTTAGCCGGCAATTACTTCGTGAAGCAGGGCTGGTTGTACGAGAATATGGCAGGAGAATATGGCAGTTAGAGATTTTGCAGTGGTAAGGTGCAGCCACTGAAACTGAGCACAGTCTTCGTCACTGTGAAGCTGCAGGGTTCTGCGCTGTATGCGCATTCTAGACATGTGATGTGCACTGCAATGCTGCCGCGACGTTTCATACTTGATCTTTATACAAAATTGATGCAAGCATTTGAATACCTTCAACCATGATGGCGTTGGCTTGTGCTTGCATGAAAACTGGCACGGAGACATCCAGTGCGCTCATTGGCTCTTGTATTTTGTGCAGTCGACGTGCAAACGACGTGTGCATCGCATCAGGAGCGTAGAGGATGCGCCAAAATGCTTTCGGTGAGTGTTGGCTTCATCATGTGCTGCGCACTTAGTGACGGTCACGGAGCAAGAAACCTTTAGGAGTGGAAACTCCGCCACTTGTGGCGACCAGAAAATGTCACAAGCCCGCGGAGCCACTATCATGCTGGCGGCACCTGGTGGCCGAGAAAGAAATTATCGCAGTCTTGCTTTTCTTTTCTTGCGCCCTATAGGGCTATTGCATGTTGAACGTGGAATTTATATCAAGATAGCAGAGAGCGGTAATACTTCCTTTTGTCCGTGTCTGTGCAATCGTTTAGTTTGGGAGTTTTACAGTGCGTAGACGACACTGCATTGACTTCGACGAGGAGGAAACTGCCATCGTGGGCTCACGTATCTTTCCAGGCCATTGCCGTCGTTCTTGGAGCAGTGTGCACCCTTGTGGATTTGGTGCCTGGATGGTATCTTCCCTGCGTCAGCGCTGCATAGCCACTCTTGCCACTCTTGTCGATTTGGTGCCTGGATGGTATCTGCGTCAGCGCTCAGCGCTGCATAGCCATTGTCCAGCCTGCCATCGTGAGTTTGCGAGACCCTTGTGCGAGTCACGTGCTCGCCTCAGGTTGATGAACCCGACAAAAGGCTATGCGTGTGCTAGAGGTTGTGGGAAGTACGGGGGCTCTACTGACGCCGCACATCACGCTGATATATTCGCGCATACAGGGATTTACTGTTTCACCTAGAAAATAATTCACACTTACCCGGATGCCGGGAATCCGCCCCCCCCCCCAAAAAAAAACTATTATACTGTAGCATTGCCATGATTTGGCGTGCCATTATTTTGCATTATAACGGCGGGTATTAATAGGGAATTTGAATTCGCGTCCTTCAATATAACACTTGACAAATGCAAGCTGTATGGACACGGGCTTGAATCGCCATCTATCGACAACTAAAGAATATGGTGGGTAGGTGTGCAGCGTAGAATTCGCGGATTGTTGTTGATGTGGAAGTTTCATATTGTTTGCTTCGGTTATTTCTAACACAAAAGAATGCTTCGTATTACTCAAACTAACGCAACACAAGTCCAGCGCGCTCAAGTTGACCAGTTTTCTACAGGATTACCTGGTGCTTGGGTACACTAAGGCAATTGCGCACAAGAAGTTAACGGCCCGATTGGTCACTATGTTTTGCTCAGCATTCATTGTCGACCTGGTGACATCACTTTGGTATTACTCGTCAAATAGCACCTCGTTAATATGATTATTGACGGAACGACTACGTTACGTTTCAGCGACGAGCAGATGCGTAGCATTTAAGGCATGCTGCGATGGAGAACGTTTTTTTGTCAAGGTGGCCCTGCTTTGCGCTTTCATATAGACATGCAAGAGGTATCCATCGCTCTGACTGTCTCTGATATTTTGTGCAGGCAACGTGCAAACCACGTGTGCATGGTGTCAGGAGCGCAGAGGATGCGTCAAAATGCTTTCAGTGAGTGTGGGGTTCATGCTTCCTTCACTAATTTGCTGTTCACTATTGAACTCCTAATGTTAAGGACTTAAGGTTAAGTGAACAAAAACCAACTCGAGACATTTGTAGCAGCAGCTGCGAATTCGAATGTGCAGGGTATTTTCTGACAAACTACATTTAGTAGATGTATTGCGTTACCGCATTGTCAAATGTCTGTCAGTTATCTAATAGTTCTTGAAACTGTTGTTTAAATGTTTTTGATTCCGTGCATATAGTTAGCGGATAGTTTCCCCATTTTCACACCGTTACATTTTTCTTACCCGTTCTTTGTTTTGCGCCTTCAAATAATTCCTCCTTCAAGCATAATACATTAGCCAAACTGCGCTGCATACTAATGGCACACCCGGAGCATTGCATAATAAGATATTTTCTTATCTGTATGAAGCGGTAGCGCCCCTATATTCTGGTGTGGTCTTTTGTTTTTCTCGTTACAACGAAATTTGGACTAAACGGGGCATTAGCCACGTTAATTCGCGTGATCTCTTGATTCCCGTAGGGTTGAGATCTATAAAAATACTCTCGACACGCCAAAACAACCATAGCACCCGATTTTTCTGTAGGAGTCCTGGTATATAAAATTTCGGGAGTATTCTGGCGCACAAGTCGCACACCTCAGTGACATCGTAACCCATGTTTGCGCAGATGGTGCTGTTGTGGAGCCGTACTTCTTGAATCCGCTGTTCCAATCAGTCGCGTGCCCCAAGAACGTCACGTCATCTACTCGTTAGCGACAGCGTCATCGCAGGCAGCCGTTGTTGTCGCTCCGAGCTGTCCTCCACGAGTGAGTATGGAGTAAATCGAGATTTGCATACATATGTAATGGATTTGCATACATACATACATATGCATACATACATATGTATACATATTGATTTGCATACATATTGTATACATATGTATACATATAGATTTGCATACATACATATGTAGATTTGCATACATGTGTAATGGGTATAGATAAGCCACCACCCCACGTTATTCTTAAAAAGTTATCTCGAAAGGAAGCCCTCTAGACCCTTTTATCCGCTCTGGGGCAGCAGTGTTTTTTCAGGACACTAGAAAACTTTTCCAATTTTTGACAGTCAAGTTAGCCAAGAAAAAAGTATTTTCTCTCGTAATATACAGTAGGCACATATTCTTTGTGTGTCATGCGTCGAGCTCATATATGGACTTTTTTGTGTACTTCACATTAAAATTGACTTGCAGAACTAGTAGTACTGGTGCCAGCTGGAGTTACCGGAAGTTCTGCGGGAATATTTGAAAGTATAAATAGGGCGTAGAGATTTTTGGAAAGTCTGTGCGGGCCGCGTGATCCAGCACAGCTTTGGTGAAATAATCGAGCACCTGCATTGCTGTGCGAGCCAAATTTGACTGCCACCATGTACCTTCCGCTCCCTGGTAGGAAGCTGGTGCCATGGGACCAGAAGACGATGGTCTAGTGGTGGAGTATCTTAACTCGTATGTACGAACAGTTTCTCCATTCGTGCAGACTGAAAACTTTCCTCTATTTGAGCAGACTGCCGTAATTCGCCGTAATGCACTCGTCAGTGATGGATGCGGCTTGTCGTTGCAATGTTGAATATGATGGTTAGTATGTTCTGCATAGAGTATGAAACAAAAACATAGGCATAACCTTCAGGCATGAAGACAGAGAGGAAGCGGGGATAAGAGTTTACAGGATATGCAGTGACAAGCGTACAGATGGGGACTGCAGAGAGAGCTAGGTGGTGCGGTTAAATTTTATCCGGCACAAGATTTCCAGCTGGGATAAGACGAGGGTAATTGCAGATCGCTGGGAGAGGCCTTCGTAATCCATCGGACATAAATACGCAATCTTTGAAGGCGTGATGGCGACATTGAGCTGGTATTGTGACACTGCAACATTAATAATGTTGACATTATTAGCAACAGTTAAATAAGATAAAACACACCAGCCAGTGTAAAAGCTTGCTTATTTTGTGCTTTTATAGCACCAAACGCGAAACCGTCGCAAGAGGAAGCTGCGTGGATTCAGCGTCTGTTCCGAGCAACCAAAAGCACTGCCAAACGCTGCCGGACTACTTGGCGCGTTAACACATGTGCAGCATCCACGCGTCCGTAGCTTTCCCTTCATTGCCATTGCCAAAGAAAGTTGTCCGCGAAGATGGCTTATACAGCACCACAACACAGCCTATTAAGTCTTCTCGAACATTTATTATGCTAAAAACGCACGCATGCAAGTGCATGAAAATGTTTCAAAATCCGTGTTGCGGTCATACTCTGTTCACGTAGTCTGCGCTGTTTTGTTTTGTTCAGTATGTCGCTATGTTTGAGGTCACGGCGCTTGGCTGTCGGTGACTTTTCCATTTTCTCCGCAATTAAACTTCAAATCAGTCTAAAGATATAGTGTGTCCATTTACCGACTCATTATATATTTTCTACCTTTACTTTAGGAAAGCAGAGATGCCATAATTGGTATAATGCTCGTGGGAAGCGCAATATGCGTGTTCATTCACTCCTAAAGAACTAGGCTTTTATTGTGAAATTTCGCTTAGCTATATGGTTGCGCTGCGACTAAAGGTAAAGGCCACACCACACCACGGCACGACTCTAGTTTATTTGCCCCCCCCGTATTATTCAACATGCACTAGATGTTAGCGCCCGAGAGCTTTGATTGTGAGATTTCGCTCAGCTATACCGTCGTTGCGCTGCGACTAAAGGTAAGGTTAAGGCCACACCACACCACGGCACGACTCTAGTATATTTGCCCCCCCCCCCCCCCCGCATTATTCAACATGCAATAGATGTTAGCGCCTGAGAGCTTTTATTGTGAGATTTCGCTCAGCTATGCGGTCGTTGCGCTGCGACTAAAGGTAAAGGTTAAGGCCACACCACGGCACGACTCTAGTATATTTGCCCCCCCCCCCCCCCCGCATTATTCAACATGCAATAGATGTTAGCGCCTGAGAGCTTTTATTGTGAGATTTCGCTCAGCTATGCGGTCGTTGCGCTGCGACTAAAGGTAAAGGTTAAGGCCACACCACACCACGGCACGACTCTAGTATATTTGCCCCCCCCCCCCCCGCATTATTCAACATGCAATAGATGTTAGCGCCTGAGAGCTTTTATTGTGAGATTTCGCTCAGCTATGCGGTCGTTGCGCTGCGACTAAAGGTAAAGGTTAAGGCCACACCACACCACGGCACGACTCTAGTATATTTGCCCCCCCCCCCCGCATTATTCAACATGCAATAGATGTTAGCGCCTGAGAGCTTTTATTGTGAGATTTCGCTCAGCTATGCGGTCGTTGCGCTGCGACTAAAGGTAAAGGCCACACCACACCACGGCACTAGTATATTTGCCCCCCCCCCCCCCCGCATTATTCAACATGCAATAGATGTTAGCGCCTGAGAGCTTTTATTGTGAGATTTCGCTCAGCTATGCGGTCGTTGCGCTGCGACTAAAGGTAAAGGTTAAGGCCACACCACACCACGGCACGACTCTAGTATATTTGCCCCCCCCCCGCATTATTCAACATGCAATAGATGTTAGCGCCTGAGAGCTTTTATTGTGAGATTTCGCTCAGCTATGCGGTCGTTGCGCTGCGACTAAAGGTAAAGGTTAAGGCCACACCACACCACGGCACGACTCTAGTATATTTGCCCCCCCCCCCGCATTATTCAACATGCACTAGATGTTAGCGCCTGAGAGCTTTTATTGTGAGATTTCGCTCAGCTATGCGGTCGTTGCGCTGCGACTAAAGGTAAAGGTTAAGGCCACACCACACCACGGCACGACTCTAGTATATTTGCCCCCCCCCCCCGCATTATTCAACATGCAATAGATGTTAGCGCCCGAGAGCTTTTATTGTGAGATTTTGCTCAGCTATACGGTCGTTGCGCTGCGACTAAAGGTAAAGGTTAAGGCCACACCACACCACGGCACGACTCTAGTTTATTTTTGCCCCCCCCCGCATTATTCAACATGCACTAGATGTTAGCGCCCGAGAGCTTTTATTGTGAGATTTTGCTCAGCTATACGGTCGTTGCGCTGCGACTAAAGGTAAAGGTTAAGGCCACACCACACCACGGCACGACTCTAGTTTATTTGCCCCCCCCCCGCATTATTCAACATGCACTAGATGTTAGCGCCTGAGAGCTTTGATTGTGAGATTTTGCTCAGCTATACGGTCGTTGCGCTGCGACTAAAGGTAAAGGTTAAGGCCACACCACGGCACGACTCTAGTTTATTTCGCTTAAATATACGGTCGTTGTTACCTTATGTCGTTGTTACCTTATGTCGTTGTTACCTTATGTTGTTGTTACCTTATGTTGTTACCCTTTCAGGCGGCTACACCTGTAACTGCTACTCTTCATTGACGGGTTAATGAAAGGAAAATGTCAGGTGCAAGTGCACATAGTACCCGTATTCTGAAAAAAATAACTTGCCCACTCGGTCTTTTGTAATTAGTAATTTAGCGGGCGCGCGTCAATACATTGCGAAACATCGAAGAGCGATTGTATCAAATAGTTCTGCTCGGGTCTAAGGAGGCTATACACCATACCGTGCCGAATGTGTGTAGAATGCTTTGTGCACGCCGCTCACCTCAACGTTACTCTGTTTGCGCAGACTGCCACGTGGCGAAGGCGGACGGAATTAGCGCATGCATGCGCTCTGGCAATCAGTCACGTGCTACGCCGTCATGTGCTCATCACCGACGGAGTTTCTCCCAGGTGTCGGCACGGGTGGGTACTATATGCTACATTTAGCAATGATTGTGACAATGCGACATCTTTCAGAAAGCGCATTCTCGCCCCATCGAAACTACTTACCTAAACGTGCCGAGGGCATAGGAATTGCCTAAAGGCTGGAATCACGCGAACGTTTCGAAGGAAAAAAGGATTGGAATTAAGAATTATAGCACCTGTAACAGAAATTGCTTTAAGAACGCAACGATCCTGTCTTTGGGTCACGCCTTATACGAATTACGGTGCGTCTTCTTTAAATCTGCTGTTAGCTTGAACGTCTTGACCGATAATTATCGAATCCGGATGGTTCCGCTAATTATCGCCACGTTTTATATCGTTAATTTAATTCGCTCATGTCCATGGCATTCTGGAAGCCATTTGACAGCTTCCAGAAGCGTGCCCGCAGAACCTACACATTTTATATAAAATGCAAAATTTGTATACTTTTCTTTGCAACTACAGTGGTAATCTGTCAAGATTTCGCAATGCCTGCCGTATGCACTCCAACCCAATTTTATTCTTCCGCAAATATCTTTGTCTTGATCAGGGTCCATTCACATTCACAGCCCATTGCTGTGAACCCACACACGGTGCCATCGCGGCTATTAACTAACGGCGCAACTTGGACTTCCGTGGTTAAGAACACGCTGATTCACTGTATTGGAACCTCGCAACGATCGAAAAATCAAAATTGGCTTAAAATAAGCCCATCAGAACGGTGAATTCGTTTTCTTCACCTCTCTTGCACCACTTTTTGCACCAACGCGTTTATTTACAACACCGTGTGCATGAAAAATCTGTATGGCGGCATGCCAGTGTACCATGCCTTGGGTTCACAGTCAAAAGAACCCCAAGTTGTCGAAATTAATGCATGACAATCGCGTTGGTATTCCTATGTAATGAAAATCTTTACTCCACTAGTATGAGGAAAGGGGGGGGGGGGGGCACATTGTAGTGTACAATTAAAGGGAGGTTTGTAACGTGCAAGTGTGCCTATGCTCGCCTACTCGGGGCTTTTTTTGTGCTTTTTCTTCCGTAGTGTAGTCGACGTCAATTCACTGCTAAATTTTTTTACGTCGCTAAGCGGCACTATTTCTGGCAACACTCAATATGCACAAAATTTAGAAACATGCTTTCTCCTCGTGGCACAGACTACAGATGCATAATAGAACTACTTTTCCGAACAACCAAATACCATGACTGTCAGATGAACGTTAGCAATCTACGTTTTTACAAACTTATCCAACGTCCGTCCGTCACATGGCGGCTGAGTAACGATACTGGCGATGAATGCAGGTCGTCAGCACTGAATTTAGCCTCTGCTAATCAATCCAGTTAGGAGCAGAAAGCACTTTTGAACATTGTGTGAAGGTCGCGTACTTAACATGGCCGTCTTCATGCATGCAGACCGTCCCCTGACGAAGATAGACTTGGTACCCCGGCTGTGGCAACCAGGTATGTACCGAACATATTTAATCGATTGTGACGGGACACTGTCACCAGTGTCCTTACGTGCTGACAGTGTACTAATGCGAGCACTTCGAAGCTATCTGAATCATAGGTAAATGAAATTTCATTCACGTAGGGGTTTGCATCAATGTGAAATAGAAACCCTGCCTAACAACTTGAGTATGGGTTCACTTTTACATGAGAATTTGATTGTCATGTTATGATTATCACAATTGTACTTAGTTGTTAACCTTTTTTCTCTGCTCTTGATTATGTAATGCCCTTCATTGGTTTCTCAGGAATATTTTATTTATTTATTTATTTATTTATTTGAATAATTAGGTACAATAAGTAGGTACAAGACATGATGAAAGCAGAAAAAAATAGGCTACAGAAAAAAAATCCAGCAGGTCTTTTTCCTGGACTTTTTTCTCACCCGCAATGTTAGCAACGTTTTTCCACTCAGTGACAGTTATGTTGAAGAAATATTTAAAATTCGATCATTTGGGTATATGGCATAATATAGAAGTCGTTGGTTCGCTTCTTTTTACATTATATATGGCGCCGTATAGTGGCTGAGGCCAAACACTGCTAAGACCAAACGCGCGGCATCAAATCCTGGCTGTGGCAGCCGGGTTTTGATAAGGGCGAAGTGCAAGAACGCCAGTGTACCATGCTTTGGGTTCAGTCAAAAAACCCCACGTTGTCGAAATTAATACGAGTGCCCGCAATACGGTGTGCTTAATAATCAGTGCTTTTGGCACGTAAAACTTGGCACGTAAAACTTGGCACGTAAAACTTGGCACGTAAAACTTGGCACGTAAAACTTTTGGCACGTAAAATAATTGCGCATCTTAGGTGCATCGCACGCGCGATGATACCTAGCGCATTTTCTAGTGAGTGCTCACAATTTATCATTATGGATTTATTGCCGCACAACCTGCAAAATTGTTTTGTCATGACTCACAGAACACAGCCTTTCAAACATGGTGTGCCAAACAGAATGGTGCCTTCAGCTACGTCATCGTGTGTAGCAATACTTGGCACACTGGGGAGACGAAACGTTGAGTGCGCAGAGGGTTCAATTACCCATACCTCAATATTCAAGACCCTTTCCTTAGCACCGCTTAACAAAAAAAAAACATGCACAATGCAAGTGGAAAGGTTAATTTGCATCCAATATGTGTAAAAATTAATTTTCATTAAATATAACGATATATAACGACTACGATTGATAAAACTGGGCTGGTAAATCGAGTGCACATCATTTGTGCCACCTACGTGCCAGGCTAGTTTGGCAGATTGCACTTCTCGCCGACGATTAGTTCCTGAAGCTGGGCTGGTTCTTGCTCGAAAATATAGCAGCAGTTCTGATTTTGAGATTTTGCAGTGGCCACTGAGGCAGCGACAAAGGGTTTAGCGCTGTATACGCATTGTGTAAGCATGAAATATGCACTGCAAGACTGCCGCGACATTTCAAACTTGATCATTATACAAAATTGGCTTTTGTATTTTGTGCAGTCGACGTGCAAGTGACAGGAGCGTAGAGGATGCGCCAAAATGCTTTCGGTGAGTATTGGCTTCACAATTTCCTCTTCACTCATGTGCTGCGCACTTAGTGACGGTTAAAGGTCGCTCGTATTTGTGTTCGAACATAAGAGCACTCGCTAACTCCGAATTTTGATTTGTAACTATCGAGATAAGATCTTTAGACATGCATGATATACAGGGTGTTTCAGCGAACACTTAAAATTTATTTAGGGTTGCCTGTGGCAATTTGCTGTGGCAGGTTGCCAATTCTAGTGTATGAGGTGGTCTACTCGAAGAGGCGTACATTACTTGCACAAAAAATTGAAATGCATAATCAACTAATTAACTAAAATTCACAAATTACGTTTTTAGCTAATTACCTGATGGCCCATATTGCAATTTACGAATTGTAGCCGTAGTGTTCGCAAGGCGGATACACTTGAAATTAATTCTCAGGATGACACCGATTTTGAGAGATTAATTCCCGAACTTTGCAGAGAAATGCATAAGGCGACGTTTTTTTTAAGAAGCTAACTGGAACACCAATGCATTTCTCCGCACAAAGTTCGGGAATCTCGAAACTGGTGTCATCCCGAGAATTCCTTCAAAGTGGATCCGCCTTGCGAACTCCACAGCTGAAATTTGTAAATTGCAATATGGGCCATCAGGTAATTAGTTCAAAATTTATTTTCCGCCTCTTCGAGTAGACGAGCTCACGAACTAGAATATTGCTATCTGCCACAGGCAACCTTTAAGAATTTTTGCAACCTTTAAGAATTTTTGAAAGTCTTCGCTGAAACACCCTGTATTTATAAAGAAAGGCCAGTACACAAACGTATATACAACTATTATGCTGAGGTTAGTTCTAGACGAGCAAGGTGCAAGGTACACAGGTCACAGTAACAGTCCACCGCTTCTCCGTTTCTCTCCAAACGTTCCGTAACAATATGTAGTGCCACAAGTGAAATTGTGCTATTTGCATGTTAAACAAGAGAGCGGTAAGTTTCTGCCCCATATAAAATGCAAAATTTGTATACTTTTCTTTGCAACTACAGTGGTAATCTGTCAAGATTTCGCAATGCCTGCCGTATGCACTCCAACCCAATTTTATTCTTCCGCAAATATCTTTGTCTTGATCAGGGTCCCCTGTGAATAATTGGCCTAGATAAACGTACTCCTTTACAACCAGATTCTGCATTCTTGTTCCCTTGCCAGGCTATTGACCATTATCTTCCTCTTCTGCATAATAATCTTCAACCCACTCTTTACACTTTCTCGGTTAAGGTCCTCAATCATATGTTGCAATTCGTCCCCATTGTTGCTGAATAGGAAAATGTCATCTGCAAACCTAAGGTTGCTTTGGATAAGTTTGATAAGTAACTTGTGGAGATTGGAGGTTGCTGTGAAATTCTTGTAGATATTTGCCAAGAGATTTACGTATGCCTCCTGTACTCCATGATTACGCAATGCCTCTATAACTGCTGCTGGTATGTATCCCTACTGAATCAAATCTGAAGCTGTAGTTTTTGGATAAATACGCCACCACGCTGAATTGCCGTCTATCGGCAACTAAAGAATATGGTGGGTAGGTGTGCAGCATAAAATTCGCGGGTTGTGGTTGGTGGAAGTTTCATATTGTTTGCATTGGTTACTTGTATCACAAAAAAATCCTTCGTTTTACTGAAACAAATGCAACAGAAGTACAGCGTACTCATGTTGACCAGTTTTCTACAGGATTCCTTCCTAGAATCGATGCCGTAGTTGCCACTTGCTTGCTCACCAGCCTGCTTTTACCCCACTTTTGCATTGAAGTTGTCCATGACTACAGTATAGAGTTTGCACCCTTTATCATTGCTAATTCAACATCTTCATAACTGTTCTATTTCTTCATCATCGGGACTGGAGGTTGGGGCGCAGGCTTGTACGACCTTCATGCTATACCTCATATTCAGCTTTATTATGACGACCGCTACCCTCTCATTAATGCTATGTCCTTATGGACTGGAAATCCTACTCCGAATTCTCTCCTATCCGGAAGACGCTCTATAGCAGAGGACATGGCCGCTAGTCAGCACTGCATAAGCCTCACCAGTTCTTCTACCTCACTAAGGCCAATAATATCCCAGGCAATACATTATAATTCATCAAATAGCTCTGCTAAGCTAGCCTCACTCGATAGGGTGCGCGTGTGGAAGAACGCTGCCAGGTTGTTCCCATTGGCAGCCTGTCCGAACCCAGAGATTCTTGGCACCCTCAGCCGCTTCGCAGGTCTGACCGCCGCCTTGTTCAAGTGCTCCGCAGCCGCTGGGGACCGAGGGACTTTTCTAGAATTTTCTAGTAATTCTACGAGTCATGAGGGAAGTAGCGGCCCAATACTGCACCAGCGAGGCCAATTCCTGTTCTGGTGAGGGAGTGACCGTTGAAGCTTAGTGGGGCTTACTAATTACGACCTTCAGATTAGAAGCCGGGTGCTCTACCTCTGTTCCACGCCACCACGCTGAATGGCCATCTATCGGCAACTAAAGAATATGGTGGGTAATTGTGCAGCATAGAATTCGCGGATTGTGCTTCATGTGGAAGTTTCATATTGTTTGCATTGGTTACTTGTTTCACAAAAAATCCTTCATTTTAATGAAGCAAACGCAACAGAAACCAGTTTTCTACAGCATTACCTTGTGCATGAGTACACCAAGGCAGTTGGTTATCTGGTGATGTGTCATACGTATTATTCGTCAAATAGCACCACGTGAATATGATTAGTGACGGAACGACTACGTTTCGTTTCAGCGACGAACAGATGCGTAACATTCAAGGTGTGCTGCGATGGAGATAACGTTTTTTTTGCGTTTTTTTTTTTTGTCAAGGTGGCCCTGCTTTGCGCTTTCATGTAGACAGGCAAAGAGGTATCCAGCGCTCACTGATTCTGGAATTTTGTGCAGGTGACGTACAAACGACGTGTGCATGGTGTCAGGAGCGCAGAGGATGCGTCAAAATGCTTTCAGTGAGTGCGGTGTTAATAACTTCTTCATTAATCTGCTGTTCACTTATTGAACTCCTAATGTTAAAGGACCTAAGGTTAAGTAAACAAAACAAACCTAGCTCAAGACATTTTTAGCAGCAGCTGCGAATTCGTATGTGCAGGCTATTTTCTGACGAGCTATATTTAGTATCTGTATTGCGCTGTCTCATCGCCAAATGAGTGTCAGTTATCTAATAGTTGTTGAAACTTTTGAAATTTTTGTTGTTTTTTGTTGAAATTTTTTTTATTCCCGTGAATATAGTCGGAATAGTAGCCAAATTTTTAGGTGCCTTCCTGACAGAATTTTGGTCCTCCTCACATGGTCACCTGTCCCTATGGCATACTTTCGCAGTAGACTTGGTTCACTCATGAAAGGCATTAATTCACACCAGATGGAGGTAACACAATCGAATGAAGTCATAACCGTAAATGCGACTCCACCACAACAGTCAATAGAGGGACGTTATATTAGCTTTTCTTTGTGAAATACTACTTTCGAAATCCACTGCTGCATCTCGTTCTTGCTTTGTGACTAGCCAGATTTGTTTTCGACCTAACGGGCTGTTCACCTTTGTACTCGGGTTTCTTTCCAGGCCAATACCTTCGTTCTCGGGCAGTGTGCGCTCTCGTGGATTTGGTGCCTGGATCGTATCTTCCCTGCATCCGGCTATGATGGTTCTTGCTCAGCGGTGCATAACAGTTGTCCAGCCTACCATCGTGAGTTTACATAGCTGCGAGACCAACAAGCGCACAGTCTCGGAAGGTACACCCTGCAAAATTACCACACAGAAGAAAAAGACGACGCCAGCTTTTGTATTTATCGTGGGCGAAACCAGTAATGCCCACAAACATGGTTATAAGCTATCCTTGATGCAATATGGTACCTCCGTGCAAAAATTCAGCGGATGTGTAAGGCGTAAAATGGATGTATAGATGCGAGACAAGATTGTTGCTAGCTAAGAGAGACAATTACAGCCAATTCTCAGTTTAATGGTGCTGAAAGAATGGGCAGCGTGTGGAAGAACGCTGCCAGGTTGTTCACATTGGCGGCCTGTCCGAACCCAGAGATTCTTGGCACCCTCAGACGCTTCGCAGGTCTGAACGCCGCCTTGTTCAAATGCTCCGCACTTGAACAAGGGTGGGGCTTGCACTTGGAAAAAGTCGCCGGCCTGCGCGGCACACGGAGCACAGTCACAGCGTAAGCTGGTGGCGCGGCTCAAGAGTAGCTCCAATTTCGGCACCACGCACCACAGGTCTTCGCGGCAAAGCTTCTTCGCCTCGTTTTGACCAGAACGATCTGAACTGCCTGCCCGTCGTCGGCTGCAACCTGCGGCTTGTAATGCTCTCTGCACAGCAGTCTGCTGACCCAGATCAAGCCTTATAACTGCAACTAGTACACTCTACTGCAACTTACATGTCGGGCGCGCCACGTTTGCAGGCACCTTAACTAGATGGCGCCACCATACTGGCGGAGGCTCGAGCAGCTCGGGATCGCGTTGATTGCGCGCCTCGTCTGAATCGGATCTCGTCGTCTGCGCCTGCGCACGCTGCGTTTGCAGGCGCCTTGAGGCATCTTGAGGCTTGAATCGTCTGCACCGTGCGCGCCTGCCTTGGGAGCGTTTATAGGGCATTTTCCCGCTGCCCCATAGCAAGCTTGCGTGGCTCAGTTGTAGAGGCTCCCACGCAGCGGGCGCAGGTTCGATGCCGGCATCAGCTTACCCTGATGCCGTCTGCTTACTTCAGCTTAATCTGCTTAATTTCAGCTTACGCTGTAAAAAGTACGGTTCATATACAGGGAAATGAAATTATGCGGTTACGCCATTTACGTAGCGTAGCTCATCCTTGTGGCATCGTATTCCACGTATTCGAGGTTAAAGTAGAAAGTAATCAATTTTTTTCTTACATCACATGCAAGGAAATCGCACGGATTGTGGTTTCACATGGTGACACTAGCGTACTAGATGTAGTCGCCTATTCTTTCGTGTTTAAGAGATAATGCGAGCCCTCAAAGAATTCGCCGGGGGCCTGATCCGGCCAATAAAATCGTCAATTCCTCATTGTGGCGCAAAGCGTTAGTGAACAAAAATTCTCCTGGAAAAATGTCTTCCCAGCAATGTAAGCTTGGTCTTTGTAAGCAGCCTTTCCCACGGTGGGTGGTGCAGTGAAGTCTACTCTTAAAGAAATATGCAAAGCTGACAGGGCCCGATAACGCTATCGCGTTCCACTCTTAAAGGCGAAGCTTAAGCTTGTTTGTTGGCTTGACTGGATTCGGAGCAGCAGTTTCGGTGACCTGGTCTTCTGGTGCATCTGAGCCGAAATCTTTTGGATAGCTCGTCGGAAGCGTCCCTACACCCCATCGGCGTGTGACAAAGAAGGCCACTAAGTCCTCGTCTACCAGAGCTGATTAGAACGAAACCTGATGGTACGCGCTTAAGGGTGGATGCGCTCGGCGTTTATATGAATGGGCAGGAACAGGCAACGGCCAAACGGAGTGAGCGCGAGCACCAACGTTTTTTTTTCGTCTTCTGCTGGCGCACGATTTGTCACTACAATCACTCCCCGGCGAAAAAGGAGCCATCCTGGTAACCTATGGAACAGGCAGCACTGTAAGGTCGTAGTGCGGCTTCAGTCGGTCGACATGAACAGTTTGGCGTCCGCGACGCCGTCGGTCCGTAGATACTATCGTTCCAAGTGAATATGAAGGAAAATATAAGCTTGCGTCATGACTGGATCTTGCGCGGTAGGTGAGCGGGCGATCTGATATTCTTCGGCATAAGTGGCGGCTTCGGCTAGAGTAGTAGATTCTGAAGCGTCGGGGCAATACAAAAGAATCGTGTCCATAAGCGAGCAAGGTTCGCGACCATAAAGGAGAGAATCCCGTGGTAGATGAGTGGCGCTATTGTAAGCGTATTAGCAGCGGTTAAATAAGGCAGAACACACAACGCAGTGTAAAACCTTGCTTATTTTGCGGCTTTTCCCTTCCGCGTCGGGCCAAACTAAGACCATCGCACGTGGAAGCTGCGTCGATTCAGCGTCTGTTCCGAGAAACCAAATTTTGCACTATCAACCCTACCGGACTACTTGGTGCGGTAACACATGTGCAGCATCCACGCGCCCGTAGCTTTCCCTTCGTTGCCACACACCGTTGCCGCGAGCATAGTTAATTGTTCTCCGTAAATATGAACCTCTACAATTTGTACAGAACCACAAGACTGCGGGTCTATTAAGTCTTCTGGGACATTTATTATGCTAAACACGCGCATGAGAGTGCATGAAAAACTATCGTAGGCGTCCTCTTCACTCGTATTGAAACTGAAAGTTACATGTGTAGACTTCTGTGAAAAAAAAAACTGTACATTGAATTGAAATTGTTTCTTCTGCGCTGTTTTAGAATTGCTCGCGCTTCAGAAATCCCGATAATCAAGAATAACACTTGTAATTTTGGCGGATGAATAGCGTGCCTTTTGTCCTCGTGTTTCCCTGCGCTCAACGACATTAATAAAGTTGTGCCACATACCATTACTTGTTGAGAAGTTGAAAAATCGCGTACTATAACCAAGTGCCCTTTTTCTTCTAGGGCAGTGGCGGGCCATCCACCCCGGGGACTGTGTTGGGCTGCAATGGCTTTTTCTCAGCGGTGCACAGTACCTGTTGGGTCCTGATGGGTGAGCACAAACTTCCTCTGCTGTTAAAAATAGACTTAGTTGATTTAACGTGGAATTGGTGCATTGCTTACTGTAATATTTTACAAGCGATGGTTACAAACCTTTTTTAAAAAATGTGATCTTTAACGTCCCCGGTTGCGAGTCGCACAAAAAACATCTTTACCAATTTATGCCCTGAACCTATCTTGAGGGTCGAAAACTGTCTATACCTCACTGCATTGCACCCTGTGTTAGTTTCAGACAAAATCACAATTAAGGTTGTAAATTGGATGACCGTGCACAGCGTCCGTATTGACCCTCTTCGCGGAGCAGTTCTCGAGAAGGCGAGAACGGAACGGGAAGACAGTTTTAGCCTCGCTTTTAGAACAAACACGACGGGAAGACAGTTTTAGCCTCGCTTTTAGAACAAACACGATGTACACTGCTCGCGCCGTTTGGACAAAGCTTAATGAGGCTCCGAAGGAGTCTTGTCCTCTGAAGCCGTGCGCAAAGGTTCGTGTCGTCCGACCAGTCAGTCTACGATATTTCCCGAAACATAGGTTTCCCGAGCCGCACCTGGTGTCATGTTAATTATTGTAAATACCGAGGCAACGGAAGCAGCTGAGGCAAGCAATGGACGCGTCACTAAGTGATCAAACATCGGCAGCGTTCACGGGATCATCGCGAAAAGCTTAAGCCATGGTAGATTCTGTTGCCATCGCAACAGAACCTACCACGAACCAAGCACACTGTTAGGATAGGTTAGGCTGATCGGTTAGGCTCTCGGTGGCGTGGCCGCAGCCACTGCTGCAGTCCGTGGCGTGACCAGGGGTGAGTGCATAGCGAAAACATCGCGTGGGGGCACCATTACGAGCTGACATACGCACTAGCATGAGGGATACGAATCATGCTAGCGCGTTGAATAGAATCAGGAACTATGTATGTAGAGTAAGGGGCGTGTACAGTAGTGAGTGCTCGGTCCGGATGGGTGAGTTCACAAAAACTCCTTCCACATGCAATGAGTAAACAAGAACCCACTCCAACCCATAAGCGCACTGTCTCGCACGATACACCTTTTTAGCTATTTTATCTTGCAGCCCGTTAATACATTACCAGACACACTGGTATACACACATACTTAAATGCATTAATTCGTACATAATGTTCTAACAACGAGCGAATATTATACGCCGCGTTCTGGCCAGAGCTGCCAGTTTTGGTGCTTAAGTAGCGGGTTCGCTACAATGGTAACTAAATAACACCCTCGAGGGTGCATGATCGAGGGTGTAAATTGGTCTCCAACTCGCGCCCTCACACGTATAAAAGTGTAATAGTGCGAGCTGTAGACATTGCATCCCAATTTGCACCCCAATGCACCCTTAAGGGTGTAATTTAGCTTACAGTGCACCGCGCGGCGGTGGCGCAGCATTTCGATAAAGAGCCGAATGCAAAAATGAGCGTTTAAATTGAGGTACAGTAATGAAATAAACGAAGCGTGCGTGTTTGTAGTTCTTTTGCCACTTAGTGGCTACAGCTGTTCAAGATTATTCCTGGGTCTCCCATTTCGGTGTGCCTAGATTATCATAATTTTGTGGCTTTTAGCACGTAAAATCAACAAAATCCTACACGTTTCTCGGGGTGCGAGGGCCTTTGATGCGTAATAGGCATAGAAAAAAAAAAGGGAACAAATGAACGAAAGCAGAACTATACACTTATTCCCGTCATCCGTTTCCTTCTTTTCCGCGCTTCGTGCGCAGAACAGTTATGAAAGCGCCCTAACTAGCCCCATAATTTAGTCACACGTCAAGAACAGGTGACATAATGCGAATACCAATGTTGCTTTATAAGAACAGCGCTTACCGCCAAGGGCTTGTACAAGCGAGAAGGTGACGCTTCCGTGCAAAATGTATGGCAGAACTGACAGTTTATCAAGAAGCGAAAATGGGCAACCGGGTGCTTTACTTACTTGTAAAATCATACGCTGCAGACTGTGTGCAGACATGATTATCTCATTACAATGAGCAACAGAGCTGCAGGCGTTTCACAGCCAAGCATTTAAGGTGATGTTTGCAACGGTTCCTATGCGGCGGTGAAGGTGTGGCGTTGAACTCGGTATCTCGAAAAACAGTTAACAACGTAACTGGCGTTACAATGAATTTAACTTCCGAATTTTAACTTCCGTCCCGAATTTTAACTTAAAAACGTCATGATCCATCATAGTAAAACTTGAATAACACGTGCACCTCGCTCGAATAGAGATGTGCCTTGCGTTTCCTTGCGTGTGCGTGTGTGTGTATGTGTGTGGTGTATGTGTGTGTGCTGTATGTGTGTGTGGTGTATGTATGCTTGTTCGAGCAATGCATCTTACGCAGAAGCCCTGACGCGACCGCATGACGAGGGCGTCGGTTATGAATCACGAACCAACCATCTTATTCAGCAATTTTTTTATTTTATTATTCAATACTGTGGACTCAAGGTCCAAGCAAAAAAAGCAGCAAAATCCAAAACAAATAGCAACAAAAGAGTGATACCGATACAGGAAAAAAATGTACAGCGGTATACAGCGGGAACGTCCTCGGTATAATCGGAACCCGGTATATTCTGTGCATGCGCAGTTGTGGAAGCCGGGACCGGCATAGCTTAGGGTGAGACAGTCTCAATCACTTGCCTCAGTAAGGCAATTCCAATCATGTATGGAGCTAGAGCAAAATATGGCGTCAGCGCATTTTGTTGGTGGTGTCTGGTGGGCCTTCTAGTTAAGGGTGATAAATACGGTGATAGATCTAGAGCTAGCTTGTTTCAGAAGTTCGGAAAGAAATTGTAATCTAAATGTTTGCCTTCGTGCCTGTAAAAGTGTTATGCCATTAGCTGGCATTAAATTAGAGGGTGAGTCTGACGCGGTAAATTTGTTATAAACCTTACAGCCTTTCTCTGAATACGCTCAAGACTATCAATGTTACGTTTAGTATAAGGATCTTAGCAATGCATCTTAGCAAGACTATCAACGTTACGTTAAGTATAAGGATCTTAGCAATGCATCTTAACTTGAATCCCATGCTTGACACGGGCATGGGCTTCAAGATGAGATGCATTTATGAATACGGAGGTATTCCGACGAACAGCATAATTCTTTTATACAGTTTCTCTCTTTAATGTACTTGTCACTAAGATTGGTATAAACCTGCGAATGATTCGTCTGCTGTTTTTATTTGAGAACCAGCTCGCCATCCGATTGTACGGCAACTAACTTTCGCGCTCTTTATCAACAGGCTACGTAGCAGTGTGCCTGGAGAGCCATCGCCAGCAGACTGCTATACCATGACCTGGTACCTTCGTGAGGCCGCGCCGCAGGCGCGCTTAGTGGGAGCTTCCATGGAAATGGCAAGAAGTCTTTTTCTCTTTATCTTAGCAATACGCAACGGTTGTGTGTTGAAATCGAGTCTGGCGAAATTTCTGCTGCCCTACAGCCGAGTCATGAGGCACCATCTGTTCCGTGTATATCGACAAACTTTCCACGCCTTGATGCCGTCCCTCTAACCTAGGTGCGTCGAAACGACCGATTTCACTGGTAATAAAAGAGCATTTACACTTTGTCCTCAGCGTGCGAGGAGACAATGCGATGACTGAATTTCTTTTCTTGCGAATTAGGAACGAAGCGGGCAGCTTGGGCAGTGACATGTATTTATGAAAATCCGGTATACAGCGGGAACGTCCTCGGTATAATCGGAACCCGGTATATTCTGTGCATGCGCAGTTGTGGAAGCCGGGAGCGGCATAGTTTAGGGTGAGACAGTAACTCCCTCATGAGTAGACTGATTCAGACCCGTGAATGTGACTCCGACGTGCCGAATGAAGCACCCTGGGCAGGTTCACGCCAGGCGTCATTTAGATCAAGTCCAGCATGGGCTTCAAGATAAAATGCATTTATGAATGCGAACACTGGTAGGAAACCATAAATTGTGGAAATTGCAAATGCGCGGCTAAAGGAAAACATTTGCCTGATTGGGCCGCGATACTCGTAATTTAAGAAGGCGGCTGCACATGAGGCACTTGCCAAGAAAGGCTTTGCGATTTCTGATACACTGAAAGTCTGCGTGAAAACACGGAACACATATGGAACAATAAAAATATGATGTAAACGGGTCCAACATGCAACTTTAGCATATCATGCACCTGCCACGAGGTTATGATGTAAACGGGTCCAACATGCACCTGCCAGGAATCTTTACTTAACTTGCTCAACTTTCACTCGTTCTATGCGTTTTAAATTCTGTTCACGGTGTTTTGTTCTCTTTTTTTGAGCTCTGCTTTTATCGCACGCAGCGCGGGGTACTGTGGCATCCACCTCCGCGGACAGCTTGCTTGCCTTGCCGTCTTGGTCAACTCTGGCCAAAAGAATGGGTAAGAAATGTGCACTTGTCGGAAATGGGCGCGTCCTATTTGGAGTAACTTTCCTGTTTAAGGGATCACGGAAAATGCCGCAGCTTGTTTCACGAGCATCCGAGAATTTCACTCCTGACCAAATGACGTTGAGGCGACAGCATTGCTCTTGATAGAATTTTTTTTAGTTTAAAAGAAACATACACAGAATGATGTAGGTGTCGTTTATTTTTGTTTGTGTGTGTGTGCGCGCTATATTGACGGTGCCGCATTGCCTGTGTTTAATCGATTTGACGCTTGACGGGAATAGTGCTTGGAGGAATGCCTTGGATGAAAATAACATACCCTAGACACCCCAAAAAATTGATTTTGTTTTTCCCTGGTACTCGTACTTTTTTTTTATTGTGGTGATTTTGTGCCTAAGAACTGAGTATACCTCCATGCGAGAAAGTATTGTTGGTAGGTGAGCATACTACAGCTAATTCACTCAAACAAGAGTATTCATAAAGAGAGCCAGCCTTTGATAACGCTGAAAGAAATCTAGGGCTTCATGAAAATAAATACACAGAAATAATTTTAACCGTCCTAAGTAATTGTGCCGAAACCATCAAAGAGGATTTGAACAAAATGTTTCATAGCGCAACTTCATCTAGCGCCACCTATTTATCTACACCTTTATATAACCCCATCTTCAAGTGAAAACACAGGGAAGACGGGATACTGAGTAGATACTATTCTGTACACTGTGACACATTCAGAACAGATAAAGACAGCACTTCGCAATCGGAAGGGATTCGTATCATGCCTATAGTGTTAATGTGTGTTCTCTTTACGGGTACAAAGAAATGGCTATGACGTAGAACTAACATAATGCTAATATAGGAATCTAAATGGTCTTTCCTTCCTTCCTTGCTTCCTTGATTTATTTATTTATTTAAATAATCTATTTATTTTACTTATTTATTTATTTAATAATTTATTTCTTTATTTATTAATTTATTTATTTATTTATTTATTTATTTATTTAGTTGTTTATTAAATTCATTTACTTATTTATTTATTTGCAGACAATATTACAAATTGTCTCATGGAGCACGGCTAAAGAAAAACATTTGCCTGATTAGACCATGCCACCCGTACAGTGGCAGTATGGCAAAACGACAGAATTACACCCGGCCCACCACACATGAAATGATCTTAGTACACATGTTTCTTAACAATTCCATGCATTATGCATGGGAAAAAGCATTTGACGCGAGTAAACATGAGATGCAGAACAAAAAATGCGTGCAGTGTATACGAGTGCGATGCTGACTGAACATTCATGCTTTCGGCACACGAAGGCAAATATAGGACCGGATTTTTCTCTGCTACTATTTGTATATGAAGCTTTGCAGCATTCTGTGCACAGGTCGCATATCTCGTTGACCTCAACGTCGCCGTGTTTGCGCAGGTGGTGCAGTAGTAGTGCCAGTCGGTCGCGTGCTTGAGTTGTTTACTATCATCTGCGCATGAATGGCAGTTGCATGCTGTCTGTCACCAGGGACAAGCAGTATGTACTAGCCGGTAGCTTCGCGTAGATTGCACCTTTACGTGCTGGCACTTGACACGCGTAAGAGCTTAGTGCGTACATGGTGAACGTGTTCCACGCAGACGGGAACCGTGCCCGCAGAAACAGTGGCACGGCGACTTGTTACAGTGTTAAAAAAGCCCTCTTCTGCATTTCTGTATTTTCGTACTTGACTGTACATTCCCTTAGGAAAGACTATCGTCACAAATAATTTTAAACACCAAATGTTTCGTATTAGGACACCCATTTAGGATTCAAAGCGCCACACGGTTTGGACGTTACTGACGCGGTGCGAAAATCATGCGCTACCGGTGGGGCTTGTGAAGTGCGACACCAATGAGATTAAAATAAATGTCGCCGTGGCGGTTAGTGTGTGATAAATTGTTCGTGAAAAAAATTGCAGCAATACTGACGCCGGACATATTCCCGTAACGAGCAATTTACGAGAGAACAATTTAATTTTAGTTTATATCAATGATCTTCCTAACCAAATCGCAAGTTCCATTTGTCTATTTGCTGACGATTTTTATATACCGCAAGATTGAAAGCAGTAACAATACTGCAGCATGATAGCATGATAACAAACTCCAGCATGATTTGGCTAATGGAACTAAACACTTCTAAATGCAACACAATGAGAATTTCCCGTAACCAGTCAGCTTGCCCCACCTACGTACTTCATAATACTAATACCTCAGACGTAACTTTTATTTAACTCCACCGAAACTAAAAAAACTCAACGTCACTTATGTCAGACCTAACCTCGAATACGCATGCTCGATATGGGACTCTGGGCATGCTACTCTAATAAAGATCCTACTCATGCTACTCTAATAAAGATCCTACTCATGCTACTCTAATAAAGATCCTACTCTAATAAACATCCGAATGTGTGCAAAACCGATCGGTCCGATTCATTGTTAAGAATTACCATCGTACTGCTAGCATTACTAACATGAAACTTGCTCTTGACATTCCCCTTCTCTCTTCCCGAAGAAAATTTCCTCATCTCTTTAACACAATCTACTATCATAACCACGAGTCATGTGCCGGTACATTACGCCAGCATCTTGTATCTTCGCACGTGTCGATCATCGCTTCAAAGTTCACGTACCTTCGCCTCGCAAAGTCCAACTTTTCGAAGAGCACTAACAAACCAATTATAAACCTACTTCGAAACTGCGTCACTACCGCGTTGTCACCTATGAGGGTGTTAATATATAAAAATATCAATAAATACATAAATAAATACGTATTCCCGTTCCGTAAAAGTTATATTTTTCTAATAGGCACCATCGTGACCCTCACGACGTCTACGTCAGCGTCCCTACACAGCACAGCCTTTGCCATCCATACGCGCTACAATATCGATAACCTTGTTGCACTGTTGTGGAGAGAAGGTGTTATGATTTTTGACTGAGCTACTCCCGCTGTGCTTCCTATTACCGAAGCTAGTTGGGTGACGGGCTTATTTGTGGAACTTACAAGGCTTACTCGAAAATACCGTTCTGTGACGGTATTATATTGCCTGATCTCGGTAGTGCTCTACTTCTGCGTTGAGTTGCTTTTACCTATATGAAAAGGCGTTCGCCATAACATTCCAACATATGTGAAACGGAATGTGGAATAAACATAGCGAGGTTTCTGATATATAGCAATATTCTGTGGAATGCCATTTGGTGAAGTGAGCTTTAATGCTCTGACCTTCATATACGCATTCTAGCAGCAATGCTGCGGTCTACTGTGGCATCCACCTCCAAGGAACGCGAGTGGACCTGGATGCTCCCATGAAAGGCAGTCGACGTTGAGCAAAGGAGCTCGTGGCACTCGTCACTGCTGAGGCCAATGCCGTTGGTGAGAACTGTGCACGAATGTTGTCTGCTTGTGGACACAGGTTGTTTGACGCTTTGACGCATATTTCACTCTTACCTGCCGTTATCTCTTCTCACAACAGGACCGACCTCATCGTTAACTAAACGTCGGAGATGGCAACATGTTGAAAAATCAGTTGCTTGAAATCGGCTTGTAAAAATTAAATAAACGCAACATTGCTTCTTTCTTAGCAAACGTAACACAATTCTTGGGCAATAAAGCCCCCCCCCCCCTCCCAAAAAAAAAAGATTGTGGCTATACTCAGCGTGCAGTCACCGAAATGAACCTCGTTCTTTCAGAAATATTGTGCCGTTGTGGATGTTGTGGATGAGTATCGACATCGTATTATAATACATACTTGTATCGGGGGCAACTGTATCACAACGTGCAGCCCTGTGATAAAATGAGCTAAGCGTGGTGCTATTACTAATACTAGTGTCAACAAAAACTCGTTAAACTTAAGCACACGCAAAAATAAATACCTTTGAAGCTGATGCAGAAGCTAAGAGCAGCATGCAGGGAATTATATTTCCATTCTGGTATTCTGGTGGTGTTATCCCTTTAGACATCACAATTGATGAGTAGCCTATGAACGCGTTGTAGTTGCGTACATTTATTCCGAGGTGCTGCGGATTTTGTCGAAGCAAAGCGTAGCTGTTAGAATGATACCTTGCGCTTGTTCTAGTGAGTGCTCATAATTGCTCACAACCTGTCATATTGACTTTCCATCAAAAGAATTGAATCAGTGGCTCGGAGCACACGTAAGAGGAAATAATTAGAACAGTACGAGAGGGAAGGCGAAATTGTTCTTTCGTCATGACTCACAGAACACAGCCTTTCGAACATGGCGTGTCAAACATAATTGTGCCTTCAGCTACGTCGTCGTGTGCAGCAGTACTCGGCGCAATAAAGTGAGTAGACGCAATATGTACGGAGAGGTTGCCGTAGCTCAATATGCCCGAGAATATGGCAGCAGTTGCGATTGGGAGATCCTGCAGTGGTAAGTTGCCGCCAATGAGAGTGAGCACTGCCTTCGTCACTGTGACGCTGCAGTGTCTCGCGCTATGGGCGCGTTATAGGTATGTGATGTGCGTTGCAATACTGCCGCAATGTTTTCATACTTAGATCTTTTACAAATTCGATGCTTGTGATCTTTATACAAATTCGATACAAGCATTTGACTAGCTTCAGGGAAGCTTTTGGTTGTCAAGACATCTAGCGATAAACATAAATTTGTCAAGGTGGTGTTCGATTATGCTTTTCATGTACACTGGCACGGAGACATCCAGTGCTCTCACGGGCTCTTGTATTTTGTGCAGTCGACGTGCAAACAACGTGTGCATTGCAACGGGCGCACTGCAACAGGAGCAGAGGATGCGCCAAAATGCTTTCAGTTAGTGTTGGGTTCCTACTTGACTCTTCACTAACGTGATGTGCACTTAATGAACACCCAACGTTAAAGGTAGCTCGTATTTGTGTTAAATATAAGGGCAATCGCTAAAACTTTGATTATTTCGGTATGTCGCTCCATAGGTAATATTTGTAGCCTTATATTTGATGTACTGTTAGCAAAAAGGAAGCGTAAGACAGCGCTCTCACTGTTTCTCGGTATTTTGCGCAGGCAACGTGCAAACGACGTGTGCATGGCCTCAGGAGCATAGAGGATGCGCCAAAATGCTTTCTGTGAGTGTGGTGTTCATACTTCCTTCCTCACTCATGTGATGTGCACGTAGTGAATTTCTAATGTAAAAGGAAAAAATGCACGGTGCAATGCCGAGTGGATTGGATGCCACTTCGTTATCGTGTGAAAAATCAGTTGCTTGAAATCGGCTTTTGAAAATTAAACAACAAACGCAACATTGCTTCTTTCTCAGCAAACCGTAAAACAAAACGTGCAAAATGCAAGTGCAGAGGTTAATTCAAACTTGCTCTCATTATGTCATCAATCCTGTAAATGTCTGGCGCCATTTACCGGGCGGGAAAACACCGGCTGGCTGTCGGCGACTTATTTTTGATTTGCTGCCCACAAAGAGGGAGGGAGCCACTTCCTTCTGCCACTTCCTTTTCGTCTCTCTCGTGGGCGCACGGTCCTCTCCAAACGCTCCGTAACAATATGTAGTGCCACACTGTGAACTATAACACTTGACAAATGCCAGCTGCACGAGCACGGGCTTTAATCGCCTTCCGTCGGCAACTAACAAATATGGTGGGTAGGTGTGCCGCATAGAATTCGCGGGTTGTGGTTGATGTGCAAGTTTCATATCGTTTGCTTTGATGATTGGTAGCACAAATAATGCTTCGTATTACTGAAACAAACGCAATACAAATCCAACCAGTCAAGTTGACCGGTTTAGCGATTTGGTGCCGCAGCTAAAAGTCTCCCTCCCGTACCCCCACGGCCTTTCGCGCGACGGAAGACGTTTCGCGCGACGTTTGCGCGACTTTCGCGCGACGTTTTCGGCATGCCACGATAACCATATTGTCGGTTTTGCGCACACAATCTCAAAAGTCCTACACGCTTCTCTGGGTTCGATGGGCTTCTGATGTAAGTACGCATATAAAAAAAAACGTACGAAAGCAGAATTTGTCCTCGGCGTCATTTTTTGCCGCCTTGCGCGTATAGCACAAACAATTATGAAAGTGCCCTAACTAGCCCCATTAATTTAGTCGCACCTTAAAAACAGGTGACGAAAATTCCAGTGCACCTCACTGCGCCGTCTCCTAATGCCAATGTGTTACTTTATAAAAGCAGCGCTTAATTACCTTAGATAGTTCAGTAACAAGCACGGAGTGGTGTGGTTGCAATGGGATTGCACAAGCGAAAGGGCGAAAAGTCCGTGCAAAAATGCATGCCAGAACTTATAGTTCCAGAAGCAATAATGGGCAACCCAGTGCTTTAGTTGTAACGGTATACGCTGCAGACTGCGCTTAATAATCGGTGCATATGGTTTTATTTGGCATGCATTCGAGAACATTTGGTTCTTGCATTACAATGAGCAGTTGAGCTGCAGGTGTTTCACAGCCAAGCTTCTAAGTGTATTTTTGCAACGGTTCTTGTGCGGCCGTGATGGTGCGGCGTTGAGCTCCGTATCGAATGCCAATCTAAAAAAGCTTGCAAGGTAACCGGCGCTGAAGACCCGAATTTTCGCTTTGAAGCGTCATTATCCATCATAGTAAAGCTTAGGCCACCAACGTGTACCTCGTATGAATAGAGAGAATTGATAAAGATTGGCTTGTGCTTGCATGAAAACTAGCACGGAGACATACAGTGCTCTCACTGGCTTTTGTATTGTGCAGTCGACGTGCAAGTGACGTGTGCATCTCACCAGGAGCGTAGAGGATGCGCCAAAATGCTTTCGGTGAGTGTTAGCTTCACAATTTCCTCTTCACTCATGTGCTGCGCACTTAGTGACGGTTAAAGCGCGCTCGTATTTGTGTTCGAACATAAGAGCACTCGCTAACACTCTTTAATTTTGCTGTTTTTGGCAACTATCGAAATAAGATCTGTAGACATACATGATATATTTAAAAAGGAAGCCTGGTACACAAACGTATTCTGTAGACATACATGATATATTTAAAAGAAGAAAGCGTAGTACACAAACGTGTATACAACTATTTACATGTGAAGGGTAGTGAGTCTACATAAGCTACGAGACCAACAACATATCTACGAGACCAACAAGCGTACACTCGGAAGGTACAACACAGAGAAGAAAGACTACGCCCGCTTCGTATTTATCGTGGACGAAACCAGTAATGCCCACAAGCATGGTTACAAGCTATCTTTGATGCAATATGGTACCTCCGTGCAAAACGTGCAAGACAAAGACTGTTCTTAAGAGAGACAATTACAGCCAATTCTGAAAGGTGCTGAAAGAATCACGGGGCTTGGGTTCGAAAAATATGGTGGAATGGAAGCATATATTCCGGGTACGCCATTTGAATACCGTAGGTCATCCTTGCGACATCGTATTCCACTTCGTGAACTTCAAGGGTAAAGTAGGAAGTAATCATTTTTTGTATGCTAATAAAGAGCAAGTGAGTCGTATCTAAGGAAATCACACGCAGGTGGTTTCACTTGGTCACACTAGTGTGGCGTGCTAGACGTAGACGTTTATTCTTTCCGCATCGAAGAGATAATGATGCCCTCGAAGTATTAGTTGAAAATTCCCTAGTAGTATTTTAACGCGAAAGCGTTAAGGGCCCCGTGTCGCACAAATTCGGTGTCGGCGTCGGGGGCGTGGCCCTGCCAATAAAATCATCCCTTTTGAAATCCTCAAAGTAATATCTGTCAGAAAATCGTAAAGCACGACTTAACCACAACCTGCAGACATGATAGCGTCGGGTTGTAATATAACACAAACAACTCAGACCCCTTTTCCAGCATTTCTACCATACAACAGGTGCGTCTCTGGGTATGTTACTTGCTAAAATACGATCCAGATGGCGGTCGCGTCCTCGGCAGGTCATACTGATTTTTTAGCCTGCCTAATACGTTTTGGACACGCGTGCGCCTAGGGGTAACAAAGGTCCTAGGGCCTTCTCATTTTGATAAAAGACGGCTTATATTGCCTCTGGAAAAATGCCTTCCCAGCAATGCATTTGTGTTTAAAGGTGAAGCCCTCTTTAAGGGGATTGGTGTAAGCTTGGTCTTTAAACGCTGGCTGTCCCACATTGTGTGGTGTAGTGAAGCCTACACATAGGTAGATATGTTATGCGAACAGGGCCCGAAAACCTCAATCGCGTTTCACTCTTAAAGGCGAAGCTTAAGCGTCCTCAAAGTTTTCGGAGCAGCAGTTGCTGTGACCTGGTCTCCTGGTGCATCTGAACCGAGCTCTTTCGGGGAGCCCGTCGGAAGCGTCCCAACATCCCGTCGGCGCGTGACCAAGAAGACCATTTAGATTAGTCCACGTCTACCACAACCGATTAGAAGGAAGAACCTAATGACAGCCGTTCTTTCGGAGATGCGTGCCAAAATAAAGTAAACAACTATTGCAAGACTACCAAGGCAGCTGTCAAGACTTTTGACTAACTGTGGTGATGAATTAGGAGTGTAAAGAAAGCAAACGTACACAAGAGAACATCTATGATGCGCTCGAAATCTCTCCTATCGGGGAATAGCATGCATAAACATAGCCAAGTCATTTCGTTTGCAGAGATGAGAAAGCGAGAAATTAGGGCATGGCGCAGTCGTTAGCTTTTTTTTCATCTAATACTGCTAATAATGCAGTGTGAAATAAGCTCGATTAGTAAATTTCCGTGATATGGTACTGCATTTGCTTCTGCAAAATAATTTTAACTTTCCGCCCTAGCAGCTTGTTGGGCCACGAAGTCGGCAAGTCCGATTTAGCCTGAATGGCGCAAACAATCAAATATTATGAAATGTGGTTTGAAACAATTTTGCAGAAACAATGGGAAATAAACGTCAGCTTAAACAAATAGCCTAACGCCTCTAGAAAGTACTCGCTTTATTCGGAGAATGATATGGTTCAGGGAGAATATCTGTTAGAACATACCTTAGGTAAATATCTTATTGTAACAGATATTTGTTAGATATTTATTTAATTGGATAGTGAGCTGATTAGTTTCCCATTTTCACACCGTTACATTTTCCTTACCCATTCTTTGTTTGCGCCTACATTAGCCGACCTGCGCTGCATTCTAATGGCACACCCGGAGCAGTTTATCTGTATATTTCTGAATATTTTCTTATCTGCATGAAGCGGTAGCACCCCCTATATATTTGGACTAAACAGGGCATTAGCCACGTTAACATAGATTCACGTGATCTTCTGATGCCCGTATGGTTGAGATCTACAAGAATGCTCTCGACGCGCCACAGCAACCGTAGCACTCGATATTTCTGTTGTGGTCTTGGCGGCATATAAAATTTCACAGCTTTCAAGTCTCACACCTCAGTGACATCGTCACCGTGTTCACGCAGATGGTGCCGTTGTGGAGCCGTACTTCTTGAATCCGCTGTTCCAGTCAGTCGCGTGCCCCACGAACGTGACGTCATCTACTCGTTAGCGACAGCGTCATCGCAGGCAGCGGTTGTCGTCGCTCCGAGCTGTCCTCCAAGAGTGAGAATGAGTAGATCAATATATAAATATGTAGTAGATCAACAGATAAATATATACAACTAATGGGTAGATATAAGCCACGACCCAACGCTGGGTCGTTCTTATACGTTAACTCGAAAGGGGGCCCCTTAGAGCCTTTTATCCGCTCTGTGGCAGCAGTTCGTTCAGGACCCTAGAAAACTTGCTGTCGTGCTTTTCTGACAGTCGGGTTAGCCAAGAAAATCTTCTCGTAGTATACTGTAGGCACGTATTCTTAATGTGTTCAGAAATAAATAACGTGCGCCATTCGTCGAGCTCATATATGGACTTTTTTGTACTTCACAATAAAATTCATTTGCAGAACTTGTAGAACTGGTGCCAGCTGTCTATCGGTAACTAGTGTTGTTCCAGAGGGCTTAATCGGAAGTCCTGCGGGAATATTTGAAAGTATAAAAAATTGTAGAGAGTATGTCACTATGTTTGAGGTCGCTGCGCTTGGCTGCCGGTGACTTCATTTTCTCCGCAATTAAACATCAAATAACGGTAAATGAGTAGTAAATGCTTTTTTAAATGAGAAGCTTATCAGTCTAAACAGACAGTGTGTCCATTTGCCAACCAATTATTTAGGAAAGCAGAGATGCCACAATTGGTATAATGCTCGTGGGCAGCGCCATATAAGATGTTAGCGCCTAAGCTTGATTGTGAGATTGCGCTGAGCTATACGGTCATTGCGCTGCGACTAAAGGTAAAGGCGCCCAGTTTTGTAAAGCACTCCGCACCACACCATGGCAGACGACTCTAGTTCTAAAGTGCCCCCCCCCCCCCCCGGCATTATTTAACATGCACTCAATGCACGGTACGCGAGGGTTCTTGCATTTTCTTTCTTGGAATGCATGCACTGCGTTCGGAATGTTGACCGTGACCTCGAGCTCAGCAGCGTAACACCATTGCTACGGGGCTTTCGACAGCTTAAGATATATATAAGCATGAATTGGAAAGGATATGAATAAACAAGGGTATATACAGACGTGCTCAACCGTTATATAAGGCAGGAATGAAAGAGAACGCTCTCACCATGTTCAGAGCGCATGCGCACCAACGCTACCGGGCCGCGACGACAGCGCAGCTCTCGCTGCTTCGCCGCCTATACTTGGGTTCAACGCAAACTTAAAGAGAATGATGAGAAATCGGTCATCTGTGCCAGCAGTGGCGCACTTCATGCTTGAAGATAGTGTGTAGCAGCGGCGTAACTGGATCTGGTTTGCTGTAGTTGAGAAAAAAATGTAGTTGAACAAGAAAAACGCGCCTTTTAAAGCAAAATCAATGTATGATCTGACCTTCAAAATGAGCACTTTCTAGAACGTTTGTTTACGAGTACTGACTAGACAGCAAAGTGACCCTTTCGTGATGAAAAATTTTTGCATACCGTTGCGTCCTGTATAGTACCCAAGAAATTTTAGTGGCAAGCATCACAATGCCATCAATATGTTGTTATAATAGCTTTTATACAGCTAGTTGTACTTGTTTTCCCGGGAGGTGAATGTTGTCGGGACATCAAGCAATAATATGGTCATGGGAAAGCAGGACATGGAAATACGCACGGTCTATAGGTATCTGGGATTCACGTGTTGGTATGAGTAGGTACCGCGTAGGTACCATGTTGTTACCTTATGTTGGAGTAAAAAAAAAAAACATGCATTCAGGCGGCTTACAACTGCTACTCTTCATTGACGGGTTAATGAAAGGAAACTGTCAAAAACCCTACCAGGTACAAGTGCACATGGTACCCGTATTCTGAAAAAATTAACTTGCCCACTCGGTCTTTTGTAATTAATAATTGAGCGGGCGCGCGTCATTAAATACATTGCGAAACCTCGAAGAGCGATTGTATCCCATAGTTCTGCTCGGGTCTAAGGAGGCTATACACCATACCGTGCCGAATGTGTGTCAGAATGCTTTGTGCACGCCGCTCACCTCAACGTTACTCTCTTTGCGCAGACTGCCACGTGGCGAAGGCGGACGGAATTAGCGCATGCATGCGCTCTGGCAATCAGACGCGTGCTGCGCCGTCATGTGCTCATCACCGACCGGAGTTTCTCCCAGGTGTCGGCACGGGTGGGTACAGTATGCTACATTTATCAATCGATTGTGACAATTTGACATCTTTTAGAAAACGCATTCTCGCCCCACCGAAACTACTTACCTACACGTGCCGAGGGCATAGAAACTGCCTGAAGGCTACAACCAAATAACCATGACTCTTTGTGTCAGATGAAGGTTAGCACCAAAATGAAGATTACTCGAAACTAGTATATAACTACGTTTTTACAAACTTATGCAACGTCCGTCCGTCACATGGCGGCTGAGTAACGATACTGGCGATGAATGCAGGTCGTCAGCACTGAATTTAGCCATGCCAATCTAGTTAGGTGCAAAAAGCACTTTTGAACATTGTGTGAAGGCCGCGTTCTTCAACGTCGCCGTCTTCATCATGCCTGCAGACCGTCCACTGACGGAGATAGGACTTGGTACTCCGGCTGTGGCAACCATTCGCGTGCGCCGCCGTCGTGTGGTCCCATGGTTGCCACTTCTGCGCCTCTATTGTCGCCAGTGGTATGTACCGAACATAATTCATCGATTGTGACGGGACACTGTCACTACTCACATTACGTGCCGACAGTGTACTAATGTGAGCACTTCGAACTATCTGAATGCTTTTGAGGGATAGATTCTGCTTGCAATTTCATTTACGCAGGGGTTTCCATCAATCTATAAGCAGTATAGGTTCACTTTTACATGAGAATTTGATTGTCATGTTATGATTATCACAATCTTGATCATGTAATGCCCTTCATTGGTTTCTCAGGGTAAATAAATGAAAATTTATTTACTTATTTATTTATTTACTTATACTGCCGTATCAGTGGGAGACCGTAACAGGTTAGGTACAAGACATGACGAAAGCAGAAAAAGTTCCTTAGGGTCGAGCCTTGTCCCTTGTAGCGCCGTCGTAGCCACGCTAGTACTCGCCGCTCCCGCTAGAGGCGCAGCTGTGCTCTTTCTTAACCCTTTCGGCCCTGGCGTCGTCAAATGACGACACGACTCAAAAACTTCATTTTGAACGTGAAAACAGAACCAAAACTGCTGGTTTTCTTTTTCGTCGTACAATTGGAAGTGCTAGTGCCATCGCCATCATTAGTCATGTGATCCCCCTGAGGAGCGTTGAAGGAAGAAGAAACGACAACAACAAACATGGCAGACGCATCGGCAGGTACGTGCGCTTTTCTTTCTTTTGTAATTGATGAACCGCTTCATATTTCACGTTGTAATTTTTCTTATAAAATCTAAACAGATAGCCCATAACACGGGCACTTGAATTATTGTCACTGCATGCGCGGATTACTTGCAAAAAGGCGTTTTTTCTGCGTGCGGTTTTGACGACAGCAGGGCTTTGTGGTTGTTCATCGCGTGCTGGCGGGCGGGCGACTTGCGTTGGCATCCGGCTACGTTGAGCTTTTTTTTTTCTTTACAGGTGCACCTAATCCAGGTATACCAGCATCCTCGTTCTACGGCAGGCATTTAGAAGAAAGCACAGATGCACTTTTTCATGAACTGGACAATGGTAATTTGTCTGATCTAGAAGGAGAAATAGACAATTCCTCTGACAGCGGTGATGATCTTGAGGAGCCCGAGCCAGAACATGCTGACAGCGAGGAGGAAAGTGCGGACGATGTTTGCGAGGTGCCGGCAGCAGCTTGGACTAAAAAGAAGTTCGTAAAGCCAGACACATCTTTTGAGTGCGACGAACTTCCTTCTTTGAATACTAACGAAGAGATGCCCTCACCGTGGGACTACTTCAGTCACTACGTTCCCAAGAGCATATTCATTGACATGGCAGAAAGAACTAACCAGTATTCTTTACTGCAAGAAGGGAGATGCGTTGGTACAAATGAACAGGAAATCCGACAGCTGATTTCTCTTCACTTGATCATGGGCGTGATGCGATACCCAAGGCTACGGTTATATTGGAAGCCGGAAATGAAGACTAGGCTGGTGGCATCCACTGAACTCTCACGTAACCGCTTCGAAAAGCTGAGGAACAATCTGCACATCGTTGACGTGTCTCTGCCGGACCCAAAGGATCGCTTCTGGAAGGTGAGACCCCTTCTTGATAAATTTGAAGCAAGGTGTCGGTCCTTGAAGGTGGAGGAACGATTGTGTATCGATGAACAAATTGTTCCCTTCAAAGGAAAGGTCGATATAAAGCAGTATGTGAAAGGCAAGCCACACCCCTGGGGTGTAAAAATCTTCATGCTGTGTGGAGAGTCTGGCATTGTGTATTCTTCCCTGCCTTATCAGGGGTCAACAACAAGGCTAGACGAAAGCCTAAAACAGCAGTATGGCGTGACAGGCGCTATAGTGTCACAGCTTGCTCACCGTATTCCCTGCGACAAGGGGCACAAGCTATTTTTTGACAATTATTTTACGTCACTGCCTCTGCTGCGCATGCTCCTTGATAAGAAGATATTTGCTGCAGGAACAATTCGAGTCAACCGATGTCAAAAATGCCCGCTGGAGCCGGAGAAAAATCTAAAGAAAAAAGGTCGCGGTTCTTCCGCTTCTGTGGTCAGCAAAGATGGAAAAGTGGCGGTCACACGATGGTACGACAACAAGGCTGTGACTCTGGCATCGAACTTTGTGGCTATCGATGATGAAGACACCGCAAAGCGCTGGAGCAAGAAAGATGGGTGCTACATAGAAGTAGAACGCCCTGCTGTTGTAAGAATGTACAACAGCAGCATGGGTGGAGTTGATAAAACTTCCTAGTGGCACTCTACCGCACGAAGATTCGGTCACGAAAATGGACACTGAGGATGATATTTCATGTTATCAATGCTTCAGTCGTGAATGCATGGCTTGAATACAGAAGAGATGCAGTCGCACGAGGGCTGACGTCTGCCAGTCAGCTGGACTTGCTCGACTTCACTCTGAGTATTGCAGAAGCCCTTGCACGAGTCCAGAGCCTGCCGAAGGTGAGAAAACGCGGAAGGCCATCGCTCTCACCTTTGCAACCTTCTAAGGAAGCAAAATATACCGAAAATAGGCCTGTGCGAGATGTGCGATACGACGAGGTGGGACACTGGCCTATTCGCTCTGACAGCAGGGAGCAGCGGTGTAAGCTGGAGGGTTGCACGGGACAAACGCGTATAATGTGTGAGAAATGTAAGGTGCATGTGTGTCTTGCCAAGTCTCGAAACTGCTTCCGAGCATTCCATATGCATAAGTGATGAAATTTGTGCTTGGAACTATATTGTACTTTTCACATAGCAATAAACCAACTTTTCGCTGTTTCGCAACCACTCAGCCCTGATGTGCGGTTTTGACGACGTAGATGTAAATCGGTAAATAATCGCAGAAATGAATTTTTTTTGCTTAGTTAAGTTTCTAGAGTCCTTGAGGTATCAAATATCCAAACGAAAAAAATCTGTGTAGAAAATAAAAATTCCAGGGCTGAAAGGGTTAAGGTCCCTCCATAATGTTTAAGGTAGCGACATCAGCCGCCCGCGCCACCTAGAATGTTCCTGTAGCAGACGACGCCCAGGTTAAAGCGCCGTCGGCTTCATGAATAACATGTAATATATAACATATATTCATATATATATTATGTAATTTACGCTCCGTCTTCCGGAACCAGAAGCCGGCTTCCGGTTCCACTTCCGGTTCTGTTTCCGGAAGCCAGAACCGGAAGCCAGCTTCCGGCTTCCGTAGATTACTTCCGGCGAAATTCCACGGCCGGTGCTTCGCCCACTCATTTTTTCTCCCCGACAATTTTAGTAACGTTTTTCCACTCAATGACAGTTATGTTGAAGAAATACTATTTCAAAATTCGATCATTTGGGTATACAGCATAATTATGGCATATTATAGAAGGCCGGGTTTTGATGGGGGCGAAGTACAAAAACGCCAGTGTACTATGCCTTGGGTTCACAGTCAAAAGAACCCCCACGTTGTCTAAATTAATATCGGTGCCCGCAATACGGTGTGCCTCATAATCATAGTGGTTTTGGCACGTAAAACGTGCCAAAACCGATGCTTGCTTAGATATTCTCCGTTGATCCTCAGTCCTAAGGCTTACCAGTATGAGAGCCTGAATACTTCTTCTAAGCATGCAGTGAATAACATTGGAGAGATTGTGTCTACATGCCTGACCCCTTTTTGATAGGTAACTTTCTACTTGTGGAGAATGAAGGTTGGTGTGCAATCCTTGTAATTTCGCATCTAAGGGGCATTGCATGCATGATACCTTCATCATCAGCCTATATATTGATTTAGCATTAGGTAATTTAGCATTAGATAAATATGGATTTATTGCCGCACAACCTGCAAAATTGTTTTGCCATGACTCACAGAACACAGCCTATAAAACATGGTGTCAAACAGAATGGTGCCTTCAGCTACGTCATCGTTTGTAGCAATACTTGGCACATTGGGAACACGCAACGTTGAGTGCGCAGAGGATTCAATTTACCCACACCTCAATGTTCAAGACCCTTTCCTTAGCACCGCTTAACAAAAAAACATGCACAATGCAAGTGGTCGCTCGTATTTGTGTTCGTATTTGTTCCGGAAGCCAGAACCGGAAGCCAGCTTCCGGCTTCCGTAGAATGCTTCCGGCGAAATTCCACGGCCGGTGCTTCGCCCACTCATTCGCTTCGTGGATATGCGGTGTTTTTTGCATTGAATTTGCATCCAAATGTGGAGAGGTTAATTTGCATCCAATATAACGATATATAATGATAACTCCTATTATTGCATCCAATATAACGATATATAACGATAACGACTACGATTGATAAAATTTGGCTGGTAAATTGAGTAAATGCTATGAGCCAATTTCTCAAAACACGCAGACAGACGGGACTAGAATAGAAGATTAAGCCTCAACTATCAAGGATGCTTCCACTGCAGTAGACCCATTATTTCCAAATGAAAGTGCCACATCAGCTGCTTGTTTATGTATAACATGAAAATATCTGAAGTTCATGATTTCTTTTTTACAATGAGTCCACATAGTTTGTGCCGCCTATACCTGTCGGGCTAGTTTGGCGGATTGCACTTTCGCCGGCGATTAGTTCCTGAAGCTGGGCTGCTTGTTGCCCGAGAATATAGCAACAGTACCGATTCTGAGATTTTGCAGTGGTAAGGTGCGGCCACTGATGCAGCGACAAAGGGTTTAGCGCTGTGTACGCATTGTAAGCATGAAATGTGCACTGCAAGACTGCCGCGACATTTCATACTTGGTCATTATACAAAATTGGCTTTTGTATTTTGTGCAGTCGACGTGCAAGTAACGTGTGCATCTCATTAGGAGCGTAGAGGATGCGCCAAAATGCTTTCGGTGAGTGTTGGCTTCACAAATTCCTCTTCACTCATGTGCTGCGCACTTAGTGACGCTTAAAGGTCGATCGTGTGTTCGAACATAGAGCGCTCGCTAACGCTGAATTTTGATGTTTTTTGTAACTATCGAGATAATATATGTAGACATGCATGATATATTTAAAAAGGAAGCCTAGTAGACAAACGTATATACAAATATTTACATGCGAAGTTTAGTTCTAGACGAGCAAGGTGCAAGGTACACAGGTCACAGTAACAGTCCACTTCTCCGTTTCTCTCGTGGGCGCATCGTACTCTCCAAACGCTCCATAACAATATGTAGTAACAAATTGCATCTTTTCTTGCGCCCTATCGGGCTATTCGCATATTGAATAACGTGGCATTTATATCGAGATAACAGAGCGGTAATACAGAGAGCGGTAACAGTTTCTGCCTCATATAGAATGCAATAATTGTATACTTTTCTTTGCAACGACAGTGGTAATCTCCCAGTCAGGATTTGGCAATGCCTGCCGTATGCACTCCAACCCAATTTTATTCTTCTGCAAATATCTTTCTCGTGATCAGGGTCCCCTGTGAATAATTGACCTAGATAAACGTACTCCTTTACAGATTCTAGAGGCGGACTGGCGATTCTGCATTCTTGTACCCTTGCCAGGCTATTGAACATTATCTTTCTCTTCTGTATAGTTATCTTCAACCCCACTCTTAAACTTTCTCGGTTAAGGTCCTCAATCATTTCTTGCAATTCGTCGCCATTGTTGCTGAATAGGACAATCTCATCTGCAAACAGATGGTTGCTTAGATATTCTCCGTTGATCCTCAGTCCTAAGGCTTACCAGTATGAGAGCCTGAATACTTCTTCTAAGCATGCAGTGAATAACATTGGAGAGATTGTGTCTACATGCCTGACCCCTTTCTTGATAGGTAACTTTCTACTTGTGGAGAATGAAGGTTGGTGTGCAATCCTTGTAGATATTTGCCAAGAGATTCACGTATGCCTCCAGTACTCCTTAATTACGCAATGCCTCTATGACTGCTGGTATCCCTACTGAATCAAATCTGAAGCTGTAGTTTTTGGATAAATACGTCACCACGCTGAATTGCCGTCTATCGGCAACTAAAGAATATGGTGTTTGCATTGGTTACTTGTATCACAAAGTGCGCTGTACTTTGTTGCGTTGGTTTCAGTAAAACAAAAAAAATCCTTCGTTTTACTGAAACAAACGCAACCGAAGTACAGCGCACTCAAGTTTACCAGTTTTCTAAAGGATTACCTTGTGCATGAGTACACCAAGGCAGTTGGTCACCATTGGTCAGTCACTATGTTGGTTTTGTTCGAAACCTGAAAACGCTTTTGCTCAGCGTATATTGTCGATCTGGTGATGTTTCATCGGTATTATTCGTCAAATAGCACCACGTGAAAATTACTGACGGAACGACTACGTTTCGTTTCAGCAACGAAGAGATCCGTAACATTTAAGGCGTGCTGCGATGGAGATAACGTTTTTTTTTGCGTTTTTTTTTTTTTGTCAAGGTGGCCCTGCTTTGCGCTTTCATGTATACAGGCAGAGGTATCCAGCGCTCACTGTCTCTGGCATTTTGTGCAGGCGACGTACAAACGACGTGTGCATGGTGTCAGGAGCGCAGAGGATGCGTCAAAATGCTTTCAGTGAGTGTGGGGTTAATACTTATTTCCTTCACTAATCTGCTGTTCACTTATTGAACTCCTAATCTTAAAGGACCTAAGGTTAAGTAAACAAAAACAAACCTAACTCAAGACATTTGTAGCAGCAGCTGCGAATTCGTAAGTGCAGGCTATTTTCTGACGAGCTACATTTAGTATCTGTATTGCGCTGTCTCATCGCCAAATGAGTGTCAGTTATCTAATAGTTGCTGAAACTGTTTAAAATTCCCGTTAATATAGTGGGAATAGTACCCACTGTTTTAGGCGCGTTCTTGACAGAATTTTGGTCCCTACTGAATCAAATCTGAAGCTGTATAGTTTTTGAATAAACTTTCGCAGTAGACTTGGTTCACTCATCACAGGCATTAATTCACACCAGATGAGGTAACGCAATCGAATGAAGCCCTAACCGTAAATGCGACTCAACCACAATAGTCAATAGAGGGACGTTACATTAGCTGTTCTTTATTAAATAGTACTTTCCAATTCCACTTCTGCATCTCGTTCCAATTCCACTTCAGCATCTAGGCAAGACAGGTGCCTTACCTAGATGGCGCCACCATACTGGCAGAGGTTCGGGTCGTCTGCAGCTTGCGCGCCTGCTTTGGGAGCGTTTAAAGGAGCGTTTTTGGGAGCGTTTGCTCGATAGCAAGCGCTTGTGTGGCTCCCAGGTAGCGGGCGCAGGTTCGATACCGGCGGGAACTGGGTACTTTTTTCGCATTTCAGCTTACGCTGTAAAAAGTACGGTTCTTATACAGTGAAATGGAAGCATATCTTGCGATTATGCCATTTAAATAACGTAGCTCATCCTTGTGGCATCGTATTCCACTTCGTGAACTTCAAGTTTAAAGTAGCAAGTAATCCATTTTTTGTTTGCTGATAGAGAGCAAATAAGTCACATGTAAGGGAATCACACGCATTGTGGTTTCACATGCTGACACTGTAGCGTACTAGATGTAGTCGCTTATTCTTCCGTGTTCAAGAGATAATGCGAGCCCTCAAAGAATTCACACCAACAAGACCATATTGCATTACTTGTTGAGAAGTTGAAAAATCGCGTACTATAATCAAGTGCCCTTTTTCTTCTAGGGCAGTGGCGAACCGTCCACCCCGGGGACTGTACGCTGTTCTGTGATGCGTAGATGTATTTTTGAAGTTTTGGGCTGCAATGGCTTTCTCTCAGCGGTGCACAGTACCTGTTCGGTACTGATGGGTGAGCACAAACTTCCTCTGCAAGATTGTTTAAAGCGGACGAATATATTAGTACGTTAACGTGAAATTGGTACAGGCGATGGTTACAAATTAAAAAAAATGTGATCTTTATAACGTCCCCGGTTGCGAGTCGCACAGAAAACATCTTTACCATCTTTATCTTTAAGCCCTGAACCTACCTCGAGGGTCGAAAACGGTCTATACCTCACTGCATTGCACCCTGTGTTATTTTCAGACAAAATCACAATTAAGGTTGTAAATTGGGTGACCGTGCACAGCGTCCGTATTGACCCTCTTCGCGGAGCAGTTTGTTCTCGAGAAACGGGATGGCGGGAACGGAACGGGAAGACAGTTTTAGCCTCGCTTTTAGAACAAACCCAATGTACACTGCTCGCGCCGTTTGGACAAAGCTTAATGAGGCTCCGAAGGAGTCTTGTCCTCTGAAGCTGTACGCAAAGGTTCGTGTCGTCCGACCAATCAGCGTCTATATTTCCCGAAACAAAGGTTCCCCGAGCCGCACCTGGTGTCATGTTCATCTTTTTTAAGTACCTAGGCAACCGAAGCAGCTGAGGAAAGCAATGGACGCGTCACCAAGTGATCAAACATGGCAGCGTTCACGGGATCATCGCGAAAAGGGCCGACTTATAATTGCCATCACAACAGAACCTACCACGAACCAAGCACACTGTTAGGATAGGTTAGGTTAGGTTAGGCTGATCCCTTCGGGCGGGATCATGTGTTACAACCAGGCTAGTTAGCGTTCCATGTTGTTGTGAACAACAGCGAACCTCGGGACAAGGACCAGAAAACGATAGAGGAATTTTGCTCCCTCGTTTGTTCATCCTTAAACCAAGACCTCCACGTCATCGTGTTTGCTGTGCAGCCCAGGCCCCGACGGACGCCACCTTCCCTTTCGGTGGCGTGGCCAAAGCCACTGCTGCAGTCTGTGGTGCGACCAGAGGTGAGTGCATAGCGACTACATCGAGTGGGGGCACCATTACGAGCCGACATACGTACTATAGCATGAGGGGTACGAATCATGCTAGCGCGTTGAATAGAAGCAGGAACTATGTATGTAGAGTAAGGGGCGTGAATTTGTTATGGAATACAATAATGCTAAAAAATTCCATAAGCCCCGTTAAGAAAGAAGTGCATACCTTCGCTCATTCACTCACGGGCGGTATAGCTGCATCGTTACATGCATCACATGTAACTATCCTCTTAAGGACCCTTGTACAACATAATTTTTTTTGCGAATTTTACTCGGTAGAGATTACGCAAAATATTCATTCTGGATATGAAGTTCGGTGCATTTGTTTAGAACTTGCAGAGATTGCATGAAAATGCTGAACGCGGCAGCACCAAGGCAATGTAGTACACGTAGTTCCATCCTCATCTCTGCGTTTAAGCAATGAAATGCAGTTTTTACCATAGCAAATATCAGGAGATGATGGAGATAGTTTACGTGTCCTCACGTACATGAGGACGCAGCTCTGGGCACCTGACCGGGGTATACGAATTTTAAGTCCTTAACATAACAGTAGACAATAAAAGCCTCACGCCTCTTACGAATTACGAGGCGTCTTGCTTTAGGAAGAATCGGCTGTTAGCTTGAACGTCTTGACCAATAATTAGCGGAACCATCCGGTCATTACGCGGTGATTGTGAAGCGGCCACAAAATACGTGCAGAAGCGAAGCGTCCTAACATAGTGAACTGCAGAACCCACAAATACCAGAACAATTTTGTCGCGTTTAGGGAGCCGGCGCCTGGTTACACGTACTGTGCCAACAACAATGTAGTAACGATGGTGGCGATGCTTGCAGGTCGTCAGCACTGAATTTATTACCTCTGCTAATGCAGTTAGGTGCAAGGAGCACTTTTGAACATTGTGTGAACGCCGCATACTTCAACGTGGCCTTCTTTATGCAGACTATGCACTGACGAAGATTGACTTTGTACACCGGCTGTGGCAACCAGTCGCGTGCGCCGCCGTTTTGTGGTCCTTCGGTGGCCACTTCTGCACCTCTATTGTCGCCGGTGGTATGTACCGAACATGGCATTGATTTTGACGGGACACTGTCACTTTCTGAGTGTTCTTGTCCCGCCGAGATAGTGTCCTTACGTGCCGACAGTGTACTAAAGACCACTAATCAGGGGTTTAACCACTTATTTTCCAAGCAGCATGAGTTTCTCTTCTGCTGAGATTGCTGAGGTGGGCAAATTACGCCAGGGTTACCAATGGTGGTGTTCACACTAGCCAGCAAAGACGCAAGACTGTCAAAGCCTACAGTTGCTAGTTGCTTCTGACGCCATGAATTTCACGTGAAATTGAGTTTCCAGAATCTACAAGAACAATATCATAGGCGGCCTCCTAATTTCGCTTGCTTGGATATCTCCAAAAGTACATGTGTAGACTTCATTACATTGAATTAAAATTCTTTCTTCTAGAACTGCTTGCGCTTCAGAAATTGTGGCGTTGATTATTAAGGACATTTAATTGTAATTTTGTCCGGGTTTTCCTGCGCTCAACGACTTTTAGTCAAGATGTTCCAACAAGAACACATTGCAATCCCTGTTGAACAGTCCCATTTCAAACATCGCGTACAATAAACAAGTGCTCTTTTTCGTCTAGGGCAGTGACCACCCGTTCATCCCGGGGACTGTGCGCTGTTCTGTACTTGATGCCTCGATGGTATCTTCCCTGCATCGGGCTACCATGGCTTTTTCTCAGTGGTGCACAGTGCGTGCTCGGTCCGGATGGGTGAGTTCACAAAAACGCCTTCCACGTGCATGAGTAAACAAGATCTTCTACTCATTATCACGCGCTCATTATCAACAGGCTACGCAGCAGTGTACCTGGAGAGCCCTCGCCAGCAGACAACAATGCGAAGACCTGGTACCTTCGTGAGGCCACGCCGCAGGCGCTTAATGGGAGCTTCCGTGGAAATGGCAAGAAGTCTTTTTCTCTTTCTCTTAGCCATACGCAACGGTTGTGTGTTGAAATCGCCTCTGGCGAAATCTCTGCTGCCCTACACACAGCCGAGTCATGAGGCACCAAATGTTCCACAACTTTTCCCGCCTTGATGCCGTCCCTCTAACCTAGATGCGTCGAAACAACCGATTTCACTAAAACAGCATTCATACTTTGTCCTCAGCGTGCGAGGAGACAAAGCGATGATTGAATTAGACTTCTTTCTGGCGAATTAGGAACGAAGCGGGAAGCTTGGGCAGTGACGTGCATTTATGCATATCCGGTATACAGCGGGAACGACCTCGGTATATTTTATCGCAGCCCGGTATATTCTGTGCATGCGCAGTTGAGGAAGCCGGGACCGATATAGCTTAGGGTAAGACAGTAACTCCCTCATTAGTAGACTGACTCAGATTCACTCGGACAGACCCGTGAATGTGAGCCCGGCAGAGTAGAATTCTGAGTAGATGCAATTCTGTACAGCTACGAATGGCAAAGCTAACAAACAGCATGGCCGAGCAATGCAGCGTGCGTAGAAGCCTTAAAGCAACCGTATGACCAGGATGAAGCACTCAACCCCCGCATTCAGAAATGCGTCTGAGCTTAAAACCCATGCCTGAAATTATATGACAATCTGTCGTGAGCGCGCCGAAGGAAACACAATGAGCACCCTGGGCACGTTCACGCCAGGCGTCATTTAGATCGTCAAGCATTGGATTCAGGATAAAAATGCATTTATGAGTGCGAACGCAGGTAGGAAACCATAAATTGGTGGAAATTGCAAATGCGCGGCTAAAGGAACGGGCCGATTGTGACTGATTGGGCCGCGATACTCGTAAATTAAGAAGGCGGCTGCGCATGAGAGAGGCACTTGCCAAGAACACACTGAGAAGAATTCGGCGTGAACACACGGACACATATACAATGAAAAAGCAATTTTTTGTTTCATTAACTATGTCATGTAAGCAAAAATGTAGTAGCTTCGGTAAGTTATGATGTAAACGGGCCCAACGTGCAACTTTAGCCATAATTAAGATCGTGTTTTTGCACCTGCCTTTCAATACCACGAATCTTTACAAACTTGCTCAACTTTCACTCGTTCTGTTCAGGGTGTTTTCTTTTCCTTTTTTTTAGGGTGTTTTCTTTTCCTTTTTTTTCTTTTTTTTTTGAACTCTTCTTTTATCGCACGCCGCACAGGGTTCTGTGGCATCCACCTCCGCGGACTGAATCTGGTCGGGCCGGAATTTACGCAACAGAGTCGGCGTTGAGCAAAGAAGCTTGCTATCTTGGTCACAGCGACACTGCCCAAAAGAATGGGTAAGAAATGTGTACTTGTCGAAAATGGGCATGTCCTATTAGCCATAACTTTCCTGTTTAAGAGATCGCGGAAAATGTCGCAGCTTGTTTTCACGTGCATCCGAGAATTCCATACGTTGAGGCGACAGCATTGCTCTCGATAGAAATTTTTTTAGTTTAAAAAAAGCATGGTTGACACTGCTACAGAATCGCCTGTGATGCGACAGAATGATGTAGGTGTCGTTTACTTTTTTATTATTTTTGTGCGTTATATAGACGGTGCCGCGTTGCCTGTGTTTAATCGATTTCACGCTTGACGGGAGTAATGCTTGGAGGGATGCCTTGGATGAAAATAATCTTTTAAAAAAACGCGACCCTGAAAACCCCAGAAATTGATATTGTTTTTGTCTGGTACTTGTACTTTTTTATTGTGGCGATAAGAACTGAATATACCTGCATGTGAGAAAATATTGTTTGTATGTGAGCATACTACAGCTAATTCACTCAAACAAGAATGTTCATAAAGCGAACCCAGCCTTTGATAATGCTGAAAGAAATGTAGGGCTTCATGACAATAATTAATCTTCACAAACAAAAGCGGTGGCAACGTAGAGAAATATTTTAACCGTGATAAGAAACTGTGCTGAAACCATCAACGAGGATTTGAATAAAATGTGAATTTGTGTCACCTTCGTGTTAGGCTATTTTGTCAGATTGCTCTTTTAGCCAACAATTAATTAGTTCATGAAGCTGGGATGGTTGTTGGTTGGGAATATGGCAGCAGTTGCGATTTTGAAGCTAGTTGGTGACGGGCTTATTTGTGTAACTTATGTGGCTTACTCTAAAATACCGCTCTGTGACGGTATTGCCTGATCTCGGTAGTGATGCACTTCAGCGTTAATACTCTATTTCTTTTTCATTTGTGGCAGCTCTAAAATATATATATATATATATATATATATATATATATGGAATGTCGTTTCACTTGGGTTTATAAGCGAAAAATATTTGCAGAATGTTTACACTAACAGTTGGATCAAAGGTGAAGTGAGCTTTAATGCTTTGACCTTCATGTACGCACTCTAGCAGCAATGCTGCGGTCTACTGTGGCATCCACCTCCAAGGAACGCGAGGGGTATTGGTTGCTCCCGTCGAGCCGAGTGGACTTTGAGCAAAGGAGCTCGCGGCATTCGTCACTGCTGAGGCCAATGCCGTTGGTGAGAACTGCACGAATGTTGTCTGCTTGTGGGCACAGGTTGCTTGACGTTTTGACTCTTACTTGCAGTTATCCTTCTCCCAACAGGACCGACCTTGTCGTTTAGTACGTCGGAGATGGCAACATGTCGAGGAATCGGCTTTTGAAATCGGCTTTTGAAATCGGCTTTTGAAATCGGCTTTTGAAATCGGCTTTTAAATATTAAATAACAAACGCAACATTGCTTCTTTCTTAGCAAACCGTAAAACAATTTTGGGGCAATAAAGCCCCCCCCCCCCCCCCCCCCCAAAAAAAAAGACAGAAGAAAAAAAGATAAATACTCCTAGGCGATTAGCGTGGCTATGCTCAGTGTGCAGTCACAGAAATATACCTTGTTCTTTCAGAAATAACGGTGCCGTTGTGGATGTCGGGAGTTTCGGCATCGTATTATACATACTTGTATCGCTAACGATTGGGACTTCGTTTAAACAAAGCGTGGATGATACCCTGCACACGTACTAGTGAGTGCTCATAATTAAGGATTAGTTCATTATGGATTTATTGCCGCACAAACTGTCGTGTTGTCTTTCCATCAAAAGAATTGAATCAGTGGCTGGGTGCACATGTAAGAGGAAATTATTGGAACAGTACAAGGCGAAATTGTTTTTTCGTCATGACTCACGGAACATAGCCTTTCGAACATGGCGTGTCAAACAGAATTGTGCCTTCAGCTACGTCGTCGTGCGCAGCAATACTTGTCACAATAAAGTGAGGAGACGCAATATGTACGGAGAGGTTGCCGTAGCTCAATATTCAAGACCTTTTCCTTAGCACCACTTGACAAAACGCGCACAATGCAAATGGAGAGGTTAATTTGCACCCAATATAACGGTACTTGGTCAAACTGTATAAAGGTAAATCTAGTAAACGCACTTGGCAAATTTCAAAGAACACGGAGTTAGAGGGTACCAGAATAGAAAGAAGATTAAGCCTCATCTATCAAGGAGTATGGATGCGTGCACTGCAGTAGACCCATTATTTTGGTTTGTGTCCAAGTGAAATATTATGCGCCACATAAGCTCCTTGTTTATGTAGAACATGCCCATTTGCACATTTTCTGAAATTCATGATTTCGTTTCAACAATGAAATTGTGTCACCTTCGTGTCAGGCTATTTTGTCAGATTGCTATTTTAGGCGGCAATTAGTTAATGAAGCTGGGCTGGTTGTTGCCCGAGAATATAGCACGTGTTGCGATTTTGAGATCTTGCAGTGGTAAGGTGCAGCCACTGAGAGTGAGCACTTTCTTCGTTGCTGTGACCCTGCAGTGTCTCGCGCGGTGGCCGCGTTATAGGTATGTGATGTGGACTGCAAGACTGCCGCAATGTTTTCATACTTGAGCGTTATACAAATTCGATGCTTGTGATCTTTATACAAATCCGATGCAAGCATTTGACTAGCTTCAGGGAAGCTTTTGGTTGTCAAGACATCTAGCGATAAAGATAAATTTGTCAAGGTGGTGTTCGATTATGCTTTTCATGTACACTGGCACGGAGACATCCAGTGCTCTCACGGGCTCTTGTATTTTGTGCAGTCGACGTGCAAGCAACGTGTGCATTGCAACGGGCGCGCTGCAACAGAAGCAGAGGATGCGCCAAAATGCTTTCAGTGAGTGTTGGGTTCCTACTTGCCTCTTCACTAACGTGATGTGCACTTAGTGAACACCAAACGTTAAACGTAGCTCGTATTTGTGTTTGAATATAAGGGCACTCCGTATGTAGCTCCATAGGTAATATCTGTAGCCTGATATTTGATATATTGTTAGCAAAAAGGAAGCGTAAGACAGCGCTCTCACTGTTTCTCGGTATTTTGCGCAGGTGACCTGCAAACGACGTGTGCATGGCCTCAGGAGCATAGAGGATGCGCCAAAATGCTTCCTGTGAGTGTGGGGTTCATACTTCCTTCCTCACTCATGTGATGTGCACTTAGTAGTGAACTTGTAATGTAAAAGGAAAAAAAATGCAACCGCGCGGATTGGATTCCACTTCGTCATCAACGCGCCATTGACCGTGTGGGAAAACACCGGCTGGCTGTCGGCGACTGCCACTTCTTTCGTCTCACTCGTGGGCGTACGGTCCTCTCCAAACGCTCCGTAACAATAAGTAGTGTCACACGTTTATCTTTTTGCACTCTGTAGTGCTACTTAGTTGCAAAACAACGTGAAATTGATATCGGGATAATAGAGAGCAGTAATACTTTCATGTGTCCTCGCATCTGTGCAATCGTTTAGTTTGGCAGTCTTACAGTGCGTAGACGACACCGTCTTGTTACGTGATGAGACTAGGAGGAAACGAGTTCGCGAGACCGTTGTGCGAGTCACGTGCTCGCCTCGGGTTGACAAACCTGACAAAAGGCTAGGCGCGGGATAGAAGTCGTGGGAAGGAAGCATGGGAGGCTGTTATGACGTCGCACATCACGCTGATATATTCGCGCGTAAAGGGCTTTACTGTTTCACCTAGAAAATAGGTTCGCACTTACCCGGGTCTGGGGATCGCAAAGCAAATTATGCAGTAGCACTGCCATGCATGATTTGGCGTGCCATTATTTTGCATTATTACGGCGGGGATAAATATGGATCTTTAATCCGCGTCGTTCTAGCATGGGCTTTCTTCGCAGCATAGAATTCGCGGGTAGTGTTTTATGTGGAAGTTTCATGTCGTTTGCTTTTGACGATTTGTAGCACAAAAAATGCTTTGTGTTACTGAAACAAACGCAGCACAAGTTAGCGCACTCAAGTTGACTGGTTTTCTACAGGGTTGCCTAACGCATGAGTACACCAATGCAATAGCGTACATATAGTTAACAGCACCATCGGTCACCATTTGCTCAGCGTCTATTGTCGATCTGGTGACGTCTCATCGATATTACTCCTCAAATAGCACCATGGTAATAAGGTTAGGGATGGAACTACTACGTTACGTTTCAGTGACGATCACATGACGATCCCATTTAGGGCATGCTGCGATGGAGGTAACGTTTTTTGTCAAGGTGGCGCTGGTTTGTGCTTTCATGCAGACAAGCACAAAAGTATCCAGCGCTCTCACTATCTCTGGTACTTTGTGCAGGCGACGTGCAAACGACGTGTGCATGGCCTCAGGAGCATAGAGGATGCGCCAAAATGCTTTCAGTGAGGGAGGGGCTCATACTTTCTTCATTCATGTGATGTGCACTTAGTGAACTCCAAATGTAAAAGGAAAACATGAAAGAACCTTAGGTTAATAAAGAAAAACCAACCTAACTCAAAACATTTGTCGCAGCAGCCGCGAATTCGAATGTCCAGGGCATTTTTTGACTAAGTACTTAAGTAGGTGTAATGCGTTGCCTCATCGACAAATGCCTGTCAGTAGCCTAATAGTTGTTGATTCGCGTGAATATACAGGGAATAGTAGCGTAATTGTTTTAGACGCGTTGCTGATGGTGTATTTCATTCTTGGAAAGTCTGCTCTTCCTCGGTAGACGTTTCGCCGTCCGTGATCACTGAACATCTTTATGGTGTCTATTGCAGAAACACTATGGATTCCCGTAGGCGATGCAAGAATTGCGACATTTGCTGTATGTGATTGTGTATCTGTAGGAAAAGTTCCGATCTCTGCGCATCAAGCTTTGTGAACGTGAATGGTAGCGTGTGAGTAAAAACAGATTTGATAATACGGTCATGCTGGCAAATGTTTGGGTTTCGTTCGGGACTCGCCAAGCTGAAATCGAAAGTTGCGATTCCTACAAGCAAAAAATACGTGATCTGTTGGGAAAGGCCATCTCACAGCCAAAATGGTTGTGGCTTCTCTTTAAATATTTTATAAATATAAATTTGCCCACTATCTATCTACATCACAATATTCTCCCCTACGTAACGTCAAAAGCTATGCTTTTGAGATGGCTGCCTCAGAATTGCTTTGAAAAGAACACCATGTGCATGGTAAATCTGTTATTAACCCGGAAATATTATGAAGAGGAATTTCTTAATGATGAACAGTGGAACACCATCTATGTTTTTACCTTGTGTAATAGAGTAAGAATACGCTTAGCTTGCCCAGCTTTGGCTTTGTAATAGACATTTTTGCCCTATAGTGGTATAAGGAAGTGAGGGCAAAAAGCAGTACACAAGTGAAGGGCTGTTTTTTCTGCGCTTTTTCTTTCGTCGTACGTCGCTTTTGTACGTCGATAAGCGCCACATCATCTCTATTAGCACTCAGTATGCATAAATGTTAGTCTTTCTCCTAATGGCACAGACCACAGTTGCGTAATGAAAACTACTTTTCCGTACAACCTTACGACGATGACTCTTTGGGCCAGATGAACGCCATACATCCTGCGCTGTATTCCTATAAATGCCCACACTGCGGTCAATGCGCAACGCTTTACCACATTGCTTGCGTAAACACACCACAGCTCACACCCGTAACACAACCCACCACACGGCAATGAGAGGCAGCGCTGTCCACCTCCGACTCAACGGACCAGCTCAACCTGGTCAACTGAGCGAGAAGGGCAGCTAAGGCCCAACGTGCAACTTTAGCCATAATTAGGATCCTATTTTTGCACCTGCCTTTCATCGCCACGAATCGTTAACTATTTGCTCAACTTTCACTCGTTCTATGCGTTTTCTAACTTCTGCACCCGGAGTTTTTTTTTTTTTTTTTTTTTTTTTTTAATTTCTTGCTTCCATCGCAGCGCGGAGTACTGTGGCATCCACCTCCGCGGACTGAATGCGGTCGGCCCGGAAATGAAGGGGACGAGTCGGCGTTGAGCGAAGCCAGCGTATCCTCCGCCCAGGCAAGTGTTGCCTAGCAACAGAAGCACGTCTCTGCCTTCTTTCGCTCTTCTTTCCGCGCATTAGCGTTAGCGATTGTTAGCGTTTTTTCTGCGGCCGTACTAGCTAAGCGCGCATAGAAATGTATACAACCTCCGTACTTGCGGGGTTGCCACGCGGTCACACTTTGTCCGTCTCGAGCGGGACAGTTGCGGTGTCCACGGCAGGCTTTGTCTTTGTCGGTAGTTTTCTCGGCGTCAGCGCCGGTTTTGAGCGCGTCTTCGTTATTACACGGTGGTGGTGCGTGTGGCCGGAATCTATGGCAAATAGCAGCAGCGCTGGCCGAGCCCCAACAGCGACGTCTTCACGGATAGCTCAACTGGTGACATCAACATGACATTAATGGGTGGAATGGTTCATTTTGGAGCTTTCACTATGAACGACTTTTCAGAATAACGAACCATTTAACGTTGTCCACTGAAGTTCGTTATATCGATATATCACTGTACGCGGCCTAGGGCCCATATCATCTACAGACAGTTCTTCCCGCACACAGAAAGAGGGAGAATGAGAGTGCCTCGTGTATGCTTTATGGGAGGGGGGGCATAGACCAGATAAATGCAGGCATAGGGGCCTACCGGACTGCAATTCTTCGCAAGAAATGGCGGTGGCCGATATTCAATTGGCTTAGCGATGTGGCCATAAGGTGTGGTTGGGCGCTTATTCGCAGCACAGGGTCACACATCACTCAACTTGAATTCCGGAGACAAACAGCCCAAAGCTGCCTCACAAGATGGGACATGCCGAGAGGACCTAGTCGTCGAACGTCAAAGCCCCGTGACTTGTTTTTTTTTTTTTTTTTTTAAGTGCGCGATATGACAAAGTGGCCCACTTTGTTGGAGCCGCACTTAACGGCAAAAGGCGCACGGACGCTGGTGACAATTGCAACAGCATGGTGCGCACACGGTGCGACATCGGCATGTGCAATCCATGCTCCGAACCATACCGTTTGTCCCACAAATTCCTTATATATTTCTTGCGGTAGGCACACATTACTCAACATGAATTCCGGGAGCAAATAGCCCAAAGGGACAACTAGCCTGAAGGACCATGCTTTGAACCATACCGTATAAGTGTCCCACAAATTTATAATTATATATATTGCAAAAATACACTTAGAAGCTTGGCTGTGAAACATCTGCAGACTGCTCATTGTAATGCAAGAACCAAATGTTCTCGAATGCATGAAAGAACACCAAATCCACCGCTTATTAAGCGCAGTCTGCAGCGTATACCGTTCGCCACGAATTCAATATTGTTGAATTCATCTGCCTATCGAAATGCTGCGCCGCCGTGGCGGGGTACACTGAAAAACTCACAGCATTACACAATATATATATATATATATATATATATATATATATATATATATATATATATATATATATATATATATATATATTGTCACGCATCAACGCGAACTAGACAACACGTTGAACAAGACGGTGGAACAGCTTGTTACCCGCCGTGGTTGCTCAGTGGCTATGGTGTTGGGCTGCTGAGCACGAGGTCGCGGGATCGAATCCCGGCCACGGCGGCCGCATTTCGATGGGGGCGAAATGCGAAAACACCCGTGTACTTAGATTTAGGTGCACGTTAAAGAACCCCAGGTGGTCAAAATTTCCGGAGTCCCCCACTACGGCGTGCCTCATAATCAGAACTGGTTTTGGCACGTAAAACCCCATAATTTAATTTAATTTTAGCTTGTTAAGAATCGCCAAAACAGACATCTTCTCAGTCTTCGAATTAGCCTGTCCTACTACTCGGAGTCAAGTTAAATCACATTTTGTCATCGTCGTTTAAACGTCTAATGGAGTACGCGTCAATATATTATGTTTGTAGGCTTCTTATGATATATGTATATGTCATATATCACCATCAACAGGGTGCAACCTCCGTGCCTCCGTGTAAGCAATCATGGAAGAACCGGAGAACCGCGCAGTCGAACTGTGGTGAGTACGGTGTTTTGTTTGGTACCAGCCCGATAGCCTTGCATGTTGGTTAGATGTGACCAAACTGTCTGCAAAAGTCATGCCGAATTTCAGTGTTTCTTAAAGTGGGTTTTCACGGCTTGAATGCATGCCGTTGACCGTTAGCTTTCGAGTGCAAGATAGAACAGATCGGGGCGCATATGGGCGACGACTGCGAGGGAAACCCCTGCCCTCCCTACGTGTCATTACCATAGTTATGCTACCCACAACAAGAGAACACGTTGAACAAGACGGCGGAACAGCTTAAGAATCACCAAAACATAGAGTAAGAGTTAAAAAAATATGATTTTGAAAAAAAAATTGAAAAAGAAAATGTGCATGCCAATATGCAATATATGCCCCTTGTTGGCCAATCCTAAAATTTGATTGCGGCTAAAAGCTTACTGCATCATTATAGTGCAAGAAGGCCCGTCTACCGTGCCTTGGGTGCACAGTTAAAGAACCCATGGTGATCGAAATTCATCCAAACCAAAACCAAAAAGTGGTTTTGGCACGTAGGAGCCCAGAATAGAATCTCGCACCTTCCCATACGTGAACCCGCGTGGTTGCTTCGTGGCTATGGTGGTGGGCTGCTAAGCACGAGGTCACGGGATCGAATCCCGGCCGCGGCGGCCGAAGTTCGATGGGGGGGGGGGGGGGGGGGGGATAAATGCAAAACACCCGTGTATTTAGACTTAAAGCACCTCAGGTAGTCCAAAGAGGTCCCCCATTATGGTGTTCCTCTTAATCAGGTCGTGGTTTTGGCACACAAAAGCCCACAATTTAATCAGTTCAGGCTTGAAGACCTTAGCATGGAAGAAGCTGTAAATTGACAACTGACTTCCTCACTTCAAGAAGCGTACGTAGCAGAACATACGCTCCGAATGGAGCCTAAAAATTTATCTGCCTCGCAAAACCAGCAATATTACGCCATCATCCTGATTGAAGAATGAGGCGTTATTTCGATGTCGTCCGGCAGACGCATTGCAAATTTCTGTGGACACGCTACTCTTCTCTAAGTTAACCTATAATTTCAAGTAACTTTTAACATGAAGGTTACTCTTACCAAACCAACTTGATCTTTGTGCTCTCGTATATTTCCTTTTGTATATGCCCACCTAGGTTTAATGTGTTGAAGCATCTATTTTAAAGGTTACTGCAACGCCAAATGTGCTGTAACCTGTAGATTGTAACCTATAAAAAGTGTAATTGGTTGCTCGGGTGATCTCCTCGGGTGATATATGAACTCCCTGGCACTCCATCTTGTAGGTGCACGCAACGGTGTGCATATGAAAGTTGACACACCTCTTCGTATAAACCCTCAACGAGGTGCACTTGAATAGGCAGCGTGCTGTTAGGTTGTATGCGCATTGTTTAAAGGCGACTGGCGCCAGAAACTCTCGGTATTGTCTGTGACGGCTCAAGTGTGTAGAGTAGTAATAAGCACATAACTTTGGCTATTTCAGCTTATTTATTCCGATTGATCGCAACCTTTTATATTTATAATTTATTACTTTCCGATGCGTGCATACGTAAGCTTCAAAACAAAATATTGTGGTTTATCCAGATATTCAACAATTAAAGCGACCTGAAAGTCTGCAGTTTCTTTTGAAAACGTCAGTCACACCACGTCATGGCACGCCACACTATGGGGTACCAATGCGTGCCAGAATGGACACACAAGACTGAAAGAAGCCTACAGGTTTCTTGCTGCTTGTGATGCCATGAAAATGACGTAAAATTGAGTTTCCAGAATGTATAAGAAAATTATCGTAGGGGTCCTCCTGAGGACATTTCGCTTTCGTGGATATCTCGAAAGGTACTTGCGTATATTTGGTTACAATAAAGTGAAATTGTTTTTTTTTCTCGCTGCTGTTAACTGCTTGCGCTTCAGAAATTGTGGCGATGATACTTTCCAATCACTTGTAATTGTTTCCCTTTCAAGTTTCCATTTCAAGTGCTAAACTTGTAATGTGTTTTCCTGTGCTTTTTAATCTGTTTTCAGGGCAGTGGCCAACCATTCATCCCGGGGTATATGCGCTGTTCTGTATGTGATGCCTCGATGGTATCTTTCCTGCATCAGGCTCAAAGGCTTTTTCTCAGCAGTGCTCAGCGCGTGTTCGGTCCAGATGGGTGAGTTGGCAGAAACGTCTCTTTGACATTCGACGTGCAAACGAGATCTACGACGCCAACACACTTGTAAACCGGCGTTTATTACATGCATTCGTACATGTTGCTTATATAGAGCGAATTGTAATTACACGCCACGTTCTTGCCAGGGCTGCCAGTTTTGCTGCTTAAGTAGTGGGTTGTCTACACTTTAACTAAATTACGTACTTAAGGATGTACGAGGGTGTGCATTGATCTGCAACTGTCGCCGTCGCACCTTTAAATGTGTAATGCTGTGAAGTCTACACTAAATTTACACCCCAATGCACCTTTAAGGGTGTAATTTAGTTTTCAGTGTACCCCGCCACGGCCGCGCAGCATTTCGATAGGCAGATGAATTCAAAAACAATTGTTTACGTTCATTAATATAAACTTGTGTCCGTCACATCGCAAACGTGTTGGCGGCTTTGTGTTGGAGGTCAGGTACAATTCTGTACAGCTTCGGATGGGAAAACTTGTGTTCGGGTGTGTTGTTCTTTCGCCCCAGTGGCTTAGTGGCTACGCCGCGGCGTATATGCTTCTTTCTTGCTTGAAGAAGCGTATATGCTTCTTTCTTCTTTCGCCGCGGCGTATATGCTTCTTTGTACATACTGCAGCTAAACATTTGGCTATAGCAGTTTTTAGACGTTTATAAACTGCGCAAGAAAACGAAGACACAACAAATAAAACACACGACACCACGAGTGCAGTAGATATACATCTAAAGGACAGATTCATCTAAAGGACATTTGGGTATGGCTTCATTTCATTGGGAGCGAAATGCGAAAACCACTCGTGTAGGTGTGGGTTAGGTGCAAGTTACAAGAGCTCCGGCTGTTCAAAATTATTCCTGGGTCGCCCATTTCGGCATGCCACGATAACCATATTGTCGGTTTAGCGCATACAATCGCGAAAATTCCTACACGCTTTTCGGGGTTCGATGGGCTTGTGATGCAAGTACGCATAAAAAAATTAATTCGTCATCGGCGTCGTTTTTTTCTCTCCGTTTCGCGCACAGCACAGACAATTATGAAAGTGCCTTAACTAGGCCCATTAATTTAGTGACACCTTAAAAACAGGTGAAAATTGCAGTGCACCTCACTGCGCCGTCTCCTAATGCCAATGTGTTACTACATAAAAGCAGCTCTTACCTTACATACTTTCAGTAATAACCACGGAGTAGCGTGGTCGATACGTGCAGATTTAAAATGCAATGTGATTGCACAAGCGGAAGGGCGAAACGTCAGTGCAAAAATGCGTGCCAGAGCTTATCGTTTAAGAAGCAATAATGGGCAACCGAGTGCTTTACTTGTTAACCGTATACGCTGCAGACTGCGCTTAATAAGCGGTACATGTGGTGTTCTGGCATGCATTCGAGAGCATTTGGTTCTTGATTACAATGAGCAGTAGAGCTGCAGATGTTTCACAGCCAAGCTTCTAAGTGTATTTTTGCTGAATGAAACGCGTAAGTGGGTTCTGAGAGAAAATCAGCAAAAAAAAATATATTGAAACACTTGTGGCGCTCACAAAGAGACATTTAGAACAGCCAAAATTTACCAGTCTCGTAGCTTGTCTCCTGTAAAACGGTTCTTGTGCGGCCGTGAAGGTGTGGCGTTGAACTCCGTATCGAATGCCAATCGAAAAAATCTTGCAAAGTAACCGGCGTTGGAGACCCGAATTTTCGCTTTGAAGCGTCATTATCCATCATAGTAAAGCTTAGGCCACCGACGTATACCTCGTATGAATAAAGAACTTCGCGTCTTCAAGTGATTAGTGTCCGTCACATCGCAAACGTGTTGCCGGATTTGTGTTGGAGGTCAGGTACAATTCTGTACAGCTTCGGATGGGAAAGCTTGACAGCATGGGCAAGCAATGCAGTTTACGTAGAAGCCCTGAAGCGACCGTATGACATAGCAATGACTGCCTGTTGTGAACGAGTCGAAGGAAACACAATCAGCGCCCTGGGAACGTTCACGCCAGGCATCATTTAGATAAAGTATGGGCTTCAAGATAAGATGCATTTATGAATACGGAGTTACTTTTGCGCATAGTCTACTAGTATTTCTGGTGAACAGCGTGATAAAAATCTTATTCAGGTTAGAGTTCATTCAGGTTTGCATTCACCGGCGAATGATTGTGCTGTTATTTGAAAACCAGCCTGCGACTCGATTGTACAGAAACAAACCTTTGCTCTTTGTGAACAGGTTGTGTAGCAGCGTGCATGGCGAGCCCTCGCCAGCCGAATGTTATGTTAAGACCTGGTACCTTAGTGAGGCCGTGCCACAGGCTCTTATTTGGCGCTTCAATGGAAAGGGCAACAACTCTTTTGCCCATCCTCTTAGCAACAGTTGTTTGAAAACTGTTGGTGATGATGGATAATGACGCTTCAAAGCGAATTTGGGTCTCCAGCGCCAGTTAACTTGGCAAGATCATGGTTAAAATCAAAGCTGGCCAAGGTGAAATATATGTCGTAGATAAGTTGTTTTGACGCTGCCAGGCTCATGGAGGCAGCATCGACGCGTTAAATAAAGCATGTGGATTTCCATCTAACAGATGACGACACCGCATTACGCGCTGAACAGTGCGCTACACACAGCACAGTCATGTGGCACCATCTGTTCTATGCAAATCGACAAACTTTACCGCCTTGAAGCCATCCCCCTTAGCGTAGAGGCGTCGAAACAACCGATTAAAGTAGCAAGCAAACAGTCTTTCTACTTTGTGGGACGATTTAAGGAGGCGGCTGCCCATGAGAGACTTTTACCAAATAAGACATTGCGATTCCTGATACATTGAGAAGTTGGTGTGCAAACGCGGACACATATGCAGCAATAAAAAAAAGTTTCATACTTATGTCATGTGTAGTGACGGAGGAAGTAACACGGACGAAATAGGATCGAAGCGGGCTGCTTGGGCAGTGTCATGTCTTCATGCAAATACGGTATACAGCCCAGGGCACGTGTTTAATTCGGCACGTTCACGACAGGCGTGCATGGGCTTATATATATCAAGTCAAGCAACGCAGGCACGTCTGTTCCTTTTTTCGCCCTTCTTCTCGTGTGCCCTTCTTCCCATTCGCCCTTCTTCCCGTGCGCCCTTCTTCCCGTGCGCCCAGCTAAGCGTGCAGAGAAAAGTAAATTCCGTACTGGCAGGGTTGCAACGCGGTCACACTTCGTTCGCTTCGAGCGAGACAGTTATGGTGTCCACGCCAAGGAATGTGAAAAACAAAAGAAACATTGCGCTTTTTCTTTGTCGGTAGTTTTCTCGGCCTCAGCGTCTGTTAGTGTCAGTGTATATGTTATGTTATGTTATTATGTTAGTGTCTTCTTATGTTAGTGTCAGTGTTAGTGTCTCTTTTTTATTACACGGTGCTTCGGTGGTGCGTGTGGCCGGAATCGATGGCAAAGAGCAACAGCGCTGGCCGAAAGCCAACAGCGACTTCTTCGCGTATAACTCAAATGGGGGCAACTTATGGAAGGAATGGTTAATTTTGGGGCTTTCACTTTCCAGAATAACTAATCGTTTAACGCGGTCCGCTGAAGTTCGGTATATCGAGGTTTCACTGTACACGATGTCGGGCCCATGTCATCTGCAGACAGGTATTCCCGTGCACAGAAAAGGGGCGGATGAAAGTGCCTCGTGCAGATGCTGTTTCGCAGTATAACTGCTTTATGAGAGGCATGGCACTAGATGGAGGCAAACATAGGGGCCTACCGGATTGCATTTCTTGGCAAGAAATGGTGGTGGCCAATATTCAATTGGCTTAGTGATGTGGCCGTCGAAGAAAGTAAAAGCCCCGTGACGTTGCTTTTTGTAGTGCACGATATGACCAAGTGTATCGAGGCATACTAAGTTGTGATAGGTTACGTTAGGGCTAGCTGGCGTTCAATGTTACTGTGAATTATATAGCGCGCATCGGGAGAAAAACAGAAAACATGGTCTTCGTCGTTTAGTGTCCTAGTGCCGACGTTCGCTGTAATTCACTGTAATAACGTGTTAGACTGTCTTTTCATTCGAGAGCGAATGAAGGGAACGGATTCACAGAGTTGGCTTGGATAGGCCGTGACGTTTTGCTCATCCCCTGACCACGCTGGTATCCTCACGCAGACGGGCAAGCCAAGGCGCCGCCAAGATGAGCTCACCAAAAGACGCCATCCGTCCGAGTCGGTGCACCTGCGGGCTCTTACTACGTAAGCTCATGAGAACGGTGAAATCGTTTTACTCGCCATCAACTGCACCCATTTCAACTTTTTTTTAAATACCTTTACAAGACAAACTTAATAAAAAGTCGAGAAACGGCGTTACACGAAGCAAACCTAGTGCGTATTGTTTCTAGTACAGTGAAGTAGCCGCCAGTAATATTTTTCGTGACCGATATTTAATTAGGTAATTGTAATTATCTAACCCTAAGTACTGTCCTAATTATCAAAGTGTCAATGAGAAAATTGTAGAGCAACATGAAAAACATGCAATATGTATGTATATAGACACACACATACATATGCAGGGTGTTCATTTTTAAGTTTTGCGGAATTTTGGAAAATCACCTGTGGCAGGTAGCGTAATTCTTATCGTTGAGCTGGGTTATTCGAAGAGGCGGACATGACGCGAAGGATGGCAGATGGGATATCTCGGATGAAAATTATCTGCACAAAGTGCCACACCATAGTGCCAACACAAACGCATTTTTTTTTTTCGTTATTGCGGTTTTTACACTTTTGTGTTCCGGAGCCTTTAATGTTGCTGAGAGAAGCACAGGGCTTCGTGAGAATCAATATTCTTCGTGCGAAACAGTTTTCTTTGAATAAAAGCGAGCTGAAGAAGTAACAGTGTGGTGGTTAATAAAAAAACTAAAGCATGCCAAATTACGCGTACGGCTTTGAAGCAGTTTTTTCTAACAATCGAGGCTCTGATTAGCCAAGACGGAAGCACATGTTGGGGCTATACGCATCACATAGCTCGTCCGCTTTGTGAATTTTGAGGAGTTAGGCAGCAAGCAATCCAGGCGTATCCTTAAATGCCAATATAAATCGCAAGTTACAGAAAGTGATCTAGACTGAAGTTTTGCGGACTGTGGCTATAGTTTTTCACACTGCCTCAGAGGTACTTTTGAAGTTTGCTGTGCATCCTGCGAAAGAATAGCAATAGTATTCAGTTGTTCAAGTGACGGTGAGAATGCAGGAAATCAAAGCAGCGTCCAGCCATGCGTGATTTTCTTCTGCTGCAGCAAAGCATGTCGTGTATGGTATGTGGGATAGGGTAAATTGCTTTTGGTGGTATAGACGCGTCAGCGTTACTGCAATGCAGTCGTTTTCATGAGGAATTTAGTGTCATAGAGCAGCTGCTTTTCATGCCACGGGATAAACACGATCTTTGGCCCTAATCGTGTTCTATACATCACAGCGGCGCGAAACACGCGGAAAGGTATTCGAAACGTGGTGTAAACACAGCATTGCGCTCAAAGATCAGTAGCTTTCCTATTGTACTCTTGTTTATTCTTTTTCAGCACTACGAAATCGCGATGAAGTATGGGCATAAGTCACGGTATCAGACGCATGTTCTTTTGATGCTAGCATGGTTAAAACTTATACAAAAGGCCTGCAGTGCTCATCCCTCCGGTGCTTAATGAACAGCCATACCTCGCCCATAGCTCCAAATTTTTCTGTATTGTTGTTGGTATAGGAAATCCTGCAGCATTCTGTCTATAGGTAACACACCTCGCTGAAATCAAACGTGACCTTGTCTGCGATGGTCCAGTAGACGAGCCCGGCTTATTCACTCCGCTGTGCCAATCAGTCGCGTGCCGCATGAAGATGACGTCATCTACCCGTCAGCAATAATGTCTTAGAAGGCAGCCATTGGTTCTCTGCCTGCGGTCCCAGAGAGTGAGTATATACTGCGCCAAGCGGCGATTGCAATGTTGCAAGACCATTTTTTCGGAGAGAGTGTACTCGCCCCACGAAGAGTATCTCTGCGTGCCACTGGTAAAATAGCCCTGCCACGGACTTACGTATTGCTTATGTATTCCAGCATATATTTATTGAACGGCTTCCATCCCAAATCGTTCGTATCATCAGATTTTTCGTATTAGGACGAAGAACAAATAAAATTCAAACTAATTCATCTCAAGAAGAGAAAGGGGGTGGTGGGAAAAGGCTACTTAACGGCAGCGTGACTAAGCCCAGTCCCCTGTGCTACAATTCGACAGTGAGCAGCACTGGCATATGTGCATGTTAGTTTGACATAAATCTAGGCAATGTACGAGAGACCCAATAAAATGCGAAGAAAAAATTTGTAAATAAGCTACAAATATGTAGAGAAACGAAAATAGATGTCCTAAAGTTATTTACTTTACGACACATATTGCAATTGATGAATTGTAGCCGGTGAGTTTGGAAGACGCATCCACTTGAAATTCACAAGTGTGGGACGAAATACATGGGCATTCCAGTTACTTTTGTGCTTCAATGTATAAAACAGCATTTTGGTACAAAAGTAAGTGGATACGCCTGACAAGCTCACCGGCTACAATTCTACAATTGCAATATGCTACAATTGCAATATGCATCGTAGTAAAGTTAAATAACGTCATCAGTGAATTTTTGTGAATTAGTCGAATATGTGTTCCGATTTCTCGTACTACTAATTAATGTCCGCCTCATCGAATAACCCAGCTCAATAAGAATTCAAACAACAAAATAGATGTTCAAACAAAAGTAAATGTGGCCGTGAGCATGTGTCAAATGCAATGACGCTTGCGCATGTAGTCTTCTCATTATATAATCTCTTACGCTGTAATGAAATGTAATATGTAAATGAAATGACCGACGCCGAAGGCCATTGGCCTCCGAACACAGCAGCCGAAAAGCTCTAACCATTAGGCAACAGTCAATCTTGATGCTTGAAGTAAATAATTAGCGCAGGCGACCGACCAATAGCAATTCACATCAAGGACAATAATAGAGCAATAGAACAATAATATTCGAAAATATGCACACGCGTGTTCTCTTTTACACACACGTTCTACTAAATGAGCAACTTTATTAAAATGTCCCACTTCAAGCAACTTGTTTGGAGCAAAATTACGATGTTCCTCTTGACTTATGCGGAATGGCAAGAAGAGTGCTGACACAATTTAGCAATGGCAAGAACCTCGACCGAATCAAAAGCAAATTCCACTGTGGTTCCCACATTAGTTTAGGTTAGGTTAGGCTAGGGACATGTTTCCCTCAGTGGGACACTTACTGGAACCTTTGTGGAGCGACAGTGAGAGTTAGTAAGAGAAGCATCCGGTAGTGCACGAATTATGGAATAACAGGAGTACAGGGGAAGTGCAGAAGCGAAAATGACAGCTTTGGCAGCCTCAGGCAAGTGTACTCGGCCGACACAACCAGGCGTTCATTCTTGCGCATCCATTCGCAAATAAAAAAAAATGATTGTACACCGCCGGTCTTTTGTTGGCAGGGTCGATCAGCGTACTCGGAGAGCCCTGTACTACCGAGACACGGTGCCTTCGGGGATTCAGTTTGGCAGGCACAACAACGGCTTCGATGAACACTGCAACGGTGATATTCCTCATCGTAGGTAAGCGCAAGGGTGCCTGCATTTGTTTCTAAGGTCAATTGATTTGGCTGCCTTCATGTGGTCTGCTGGAGGGCTCACCTTGTTTGCGTTACCCTAGTTTTTCGATATGCTATATGAACCACTCTCCTCCTCTAACCTATTTCTAACCTAACCTAACCTATTTCTGGGTGAAACCCTTCACATTTATGGTCCTTTTGTTTCCATTCTTTGCATCCGATTCACTCTCTTTCTCACTTGTTTCTGACGACTCCTGGTTGTCTATGTACAGTAATTTTTCTGTACTTGGTTGCCAACTTTCTTGACCTCTTCCTCCATTCTGTTTCCACGCTTTTCAGGTATAGATACTCGTGCACTTTAGCCGCCCATTAAGAACAACCAGCGTCAGATTTTCCTTTGGAAAGTTCCATATGTCGTCCGGAATATACGTCGTCCGTATATGTCACGATGCGAGAGTTAGAAATCAAGGTCATCATGCACATAAAGTACGATCTGATGTGACGTCACAGATTTGCCAGCCGCAATTATAGGAAATTATGTAGCTTGAAATTCACATGGGCACCGCTACAAATGGTGGACAAGAGATAAGAGAAATAACTAAACACTTTTACCGCGCCTCGTATGCACGCTGTTCTAACTATGCGTGACCATTCCACCAACACCGTCACAACAAAAATCAGTTACTAGGCGGGTTGTTCATTTACATACGAAAGTGTAGTTACGTCGCTCTTTACTTCGTATGCTACAGTTGCCGCTTCCCGGCAACTGCAGCTTATGCAACCGCAATCTTTACCGCGAAACGCTTGCCGCGAACGCTATGCGTCAAGGCGAGCTTCTTGTGTTTTTTCACTCGCGCGGTCGGCGCCGCCGGTGTCGGGGATGCGCGGAGGCGAGCGCCTTCTGGTGGTGCTGCAAGAAACCCAGCGGCACGCGCCTTGCGCAGATTGGTTGAGTTCTTACCCACTGACATGGCAAAGTCATTGTGGGGTAGAGGTATACCGCGCCGTTGTAAAATATTCATCTTGGAGGATGCTACGGATCTGGATCTGGATGCTACGGTGAAGCAGTCAACATGTTGACGAGTCTATATTCAAAATGTACCCCGAACTCATCGATATTTTAGAAACCAGTGAGGACGTACCGCATGGGCTCTTACCGCAAACAGGTACAACAGCCGTCCTAAGCGCCAGTGTCGCCGAGAAGAAAATGGCCGAGCATTCAGAGGTGACGGGAGTCCACATACTACAGTGCAAATTCTTTTTGTTTTTGTCCCTGCAGTACGAGCCATTGAGCTTGGGCCCAGTACAGCCAACAGTATACTACAGTGCAAATTCTGTCCCTTTCTTTTTGTCCCTGCAGTATGTGCCATTGAGCTTGGACCCTTTCTGCACTATCACCAGGATCGGCCCACTTTTATCGTGACGCCACCACCACCATTCTTGGCACTTTGCAGAACGTAGGTACGTTTCTCTCACCTCTTGGCCGAAGACCAATGGCCTTCGGCGTCGGCCTTCGAACACAGCAGCCGAAAAGCTCTAACCATTAGGCCGCAATAGCATGCATGCGTCACTCGTTCAGAAGCCAGCTTGCTCGACGCGACAGTGCAAAACAGTCTGCACGAAACTGTAACAGCATACGCTGGCCGCCATCCCGACAGGCAAACCAAGGTGTTAGTGCACGGACGACAGCACCATCTGGTGGCGTTCTCCGAGCGTTTTCTTTCAGCTTCCACAGCCTGATAATGACAATGATATGCGGATAGTTTGTAGCCAGAGAACCCTCTGTGACTGCGGCACTCAATATTACGCACTAGTGTTGCTAAGGTGACTCGATGTGGTCCTAGCCCGCCGCACCGCACAGGGTGGGAATTTTCTTTGGCGGGGCTCTCGCCGCCACGACCACTTTTCGTAGCGCTGTCCGCCACTGCCGCGCCCGGCACGCGTGTCGGGTTGTGCCGGCAGCTGGCAGGAATTTGCAGCGGGTGTCTGTTCGCTGCCGTGCAAGATGTCCAGGAATGGTTGGCGATTCTTCCATTTTTCGGCTCAAGCGCGACAAATGGTGACAAATGGCAGCAAATGAAAACTTCACCCATATGCAGCCTCATAATCAGATCGTGGTATTGGCACGTAAAACCCAATAATTTAATTTTTTTAGCGCAGTGGAGAATGAAAGAGCGAACGCGTAGCGCAGCGGGCGATGAAAGATGGCGATTAACCCCGAGAACGAACAAAAGCGGCGCTGCGAGCACCGCTCGCATGTTGTCTGCTACTGTCGTCTGCTACAGTTCGGGCAGCGTCCGCGCGTCTGCAACGTTTCCGTTCAACGTTTCAAATATAGTTCGATCGATGTCCTCGTTCGTCAAAATTTATTGGAAAAGCTAATTATGTAGACAATATATTTCTCAAAGGCAATGTTACAGTGCCGGCCAAAGGAAGTCTGTCCAGAGCAGTGTGGGTTTTTCATGCGCAGTTCTACATCTGCAGCGGCAGCTTACGTAGATAGCATAAACGCAACATAGGATAATAGAACTATCTAGTTAAAGCAACAACCACACTTGCCGTGGTGCAACAATCATGCACCATTACATGTCTCTTTTACCCTTTGCCACTTCAGACCTCGCCTAATTAGTACGCCTACGCCTCCGCCTTTCCTTGACCCGGTCATTCTGTTGCACCCTTCCCAAACAAAATTGTCATACAGGCGGCTGCTCCAAATCTCGTAGATGCGTTTCGGTCAAGGCGTACACGCTAATAAGGCGTAGATGCGTTCAGCTGCGTTTGAATGTCCATCCATTTTTCCTGTCTGCGACCACCCTGCATGTTATTGTAACTCCTGGTCGTCTAATTCGGCCCTTTACTGGTGTTTCGCTATGTTCATTATTTAATCCTGCTTCCTGATTGCCTGGGGCCTACAAGTGTCGCCATCTTGTTGCGCGACCCCTCGGGCGTTCTAAAATGTTCGGTGCAGTTTGACTAACACACTTTCACGTTAAAAAGTTGTTTTCAGTGCGACGGAAGTACCCTCTTGCGTGCCGATGTATTAAATCAGAGGCTTTGTTTTGTACCCCGCTTTTAGTACTTTTCGTTCTTCTTGCATAGCGGCATTCAGCAGCGGTTGTCACCGGCATTAACCGTGAGGTGCAAGGCATGTTATTAAAACACACCTGGAAAATAAAGCATATGGCCCCAAATCCCGCTACAAAAAATTGTGATGACGACGTTATGTAATGAAGACGTTTCCAGCTAGAGCACATGTCACCAGAATATACAGCGCGGCCGTCGCGCATCGTGTGTTTCGCCGTTCTGACACCGTAGCGACACCACGCCGAAAATCTCGGCCATGATATTTACGAAAAAAAAGCGGGAACACGTTTGTATGCATTTGTGCTGTAGCGGTAACGTGCAGGTCGAATACTTGGCAGCTCAAGGTATCTGAGCCGATTCCCTGAAGGTTATCATATGGCCGCCCCCGAGGTGGTCCGAGGGGAGTGGGGTACGAAAAGCTTTGGGAATATGCACTCGGAATAACAGAGGCCCAGGTCACGGCGAAGGATTGCTGGCGTTACTCGACTATAAACCGGCCATTTGCTGAACACAACCTACATTGGCTCCCGGTTGTAAGTGACAAAAGGCGTCAACGTGTTTTTTCATTCAATTTTTATACAAACCGCATGACACCTCACGACGCTCTGTAGTAGCAGACGGTGTGCCGAAATGTAGCTTCTAGGAGATGAAAACAAGATCAAAGCCATGACAGCTACGAGGCCTGTGTTGTGCCTATTGCGCCATGGTCAAACGCTATGCAAGAGGGGGATAACTAATCAGTAGTTCAGTAATGCAGCTTGAATGTAGTTTTTCTCAGAGGAATGCTGAGTCTTTCGAGTTGCCATTTTCCTCGCCAACTACGTGATATTTTGACAGGATTAAGTGTGAGGTTTGTAAAAAGTGCAATCTAGAACTGATGACTTTCTGATCTTCTATACTTTTTCACAGGTTTACTACGGGAGAAATGCGCTGTCCAGTTGTCATCGCCTTCTGTGACGTGGACTATGATTACCTGGGACAGCTCCACTAACCTGGCCATTGCACCACAGACAAAACTGAAACTATAAACGACCGCGAATTTTTACCCCCCTATGAATGGTCGAAACCCCACTAGATAGAATCCAGTTCTTGGAAATAAAAATGCAGGCTGAGCACCGGCGCTGTCACGCTAACAGCTCACAAGTGATTTTAGCAAGTGCAGTGCCCCCGCCATATGCATGCAGGCTCCTTACTCCTGACCAGCGACCGCTGCGAGGACCAATTTGGTCTCGTGCAGCGAGCACACAGGACAGCTGAGGCCATTGGAGCCCTGGGCGGAGGGTCCCACCCCTGCTAAAACCCTGTCAAGAGCATCCAAGAAGACCCTGACAGACTACCACAAAATACCCTGCAAATAGACCAATAAATGTTTCTCACGCGAAAGCGTTAAGGGCCCCGTGTCGCATAAAATCCGGCGTCTGCAGCCGGCGTCGGCGTGCGATGTCGGCGGGTGGCGGAGAAAATCATCCCCAACCACGCAGGCCCTCCGAATATATTTAGGCACATGTATATACCATGCCTTCTTATATGACAAGCGGTATTTTCGGGTTATATTGCCACACCATTCTATCATTATTGATGCTCACACCTTCTCTTGCATTCTTGGCAAAGCTATCCCTCGGAATTTTGAAATGACAATCCACAAATGTCATGAAACAAAACACACACAGCGCATGTTATATCAGAGTGAAATAAAAGTACGAAACAAAAACGAAACCTGAAAATTATGCATGCAATTTCTGGTGCGGCTGTGCATTACCTCCGGGATCGCCCCACGCAAGAGGCCGCGTTTCTACCAGAAAGCTCGCCTTCGTGCATGGCGTTCGCCGCCAGTGTTTCCCGGTAACCATTACGGTTGCTTAAGCTGCAGTTGTCGGGAAGCGTGAGAAGCAGTCGGGGATACTTGAATGCTATCGCGTTCCACTCATAAAGAGAAGCTTAAGAGTCCTCCAATTCTTTCTAGTTGCCATTTTCCTCGCCAACTAACTCTTGGCAAAATCAAACAAACGTCATTAACCAATGAGTGGAAATGAGCGACTGCATGTGGGTGATTAGCGGATACGATCTCGCACACCATGGCCTCCAAGGCTGTCAGGATGCTGCAAGCACGCTGAAAATTTCGGAAGATTTCAGAAGCTGCTTTATCTACACTCGGGAACATGGTCCGAAATCGTACTTGAGTTCGCCTTTACCACCAGTGAGAGCCGAAGTGTTAAGATGAATTAAAAAGTTTGGTGGTTAGGGTGGGTTTAGGCACATTGCCAGGCAATTGCTACCCCTAACCACACAACCAACATGTAAGCATCATTTGTATATCTGAATTACTTTTACAACCTTACAATGTTTTTTTCACATGGGGGGTGAAAGGCGGTGATATGAAAAAAATTTTATTTAGTCCCAGTGAACATGGTACAACAAGTGCATGTTATAGAAGCGTACAATAAGTTTATGCAAGCAGGTGAATTTCCACAGGGCAGTGATCACTCAAGGAGGGCAAAAGGAACGGTGAACAACGCAGGCACGTGTGGCGGTGATGTCCGCTCAACGTGCAACGGTGCTGAAGGGAGATCCAGGACCTGCTTTGCTTCGCTGGGGAGTGGTACGCTGCTCTACCACTAACATGATTAATGGTGCCATTTCAGCACCAGATCTCAAAGGATAATCTCATAATTGTGACGCGAATAAGGCAATGTAGCTGTTTAATTCACACCATATGTCGTTTGTAATGGTACGCTGATGTTTCGCATTAGCCATGATGAATCACTTCGCAAACAAAGTGGATAAGGCATTGATACCAACAGATAGACCCCTTCAAGTAGAAAAGAATTTGACAAGAAGCTAAGGGCCATGGCCGAATACACGGGTGGACGACTGGACACCCTGCAAGTCAGAGAAATGCCCAGTGCTAAAGTTGGAAGATTTTGCGAAAATATTCGCGACTGTCACTGAGGAACCATCAAGGGGCTTTCTGAAAGAATGCACCGATTAAACGAGAGCAGCCACCAAAAATTTCGTGGAAGAATTGAGAACAGACGCCGGCGAAAGTTATGCCAAATACCAGATGAAATGAGTGAAGTAGCACGCACGTACACTAGACAGACAACATACATGCAGCATCACACACTCTCTACGCGCGCACTACTTCGCAACGCGAACCAGCATCAGCGTACCATTACGAGAGCACAGAATGTGAATTAACGTGCACGAGCATGAAACGCCAGATCAACCCTATGCTCGACAAACCCTGAGCAGTGTACCAGCGATGAGCCAGCACGGCATGTTCCCTGGAATTGTTTGGTCCGCCCGTCAAACATTCATCGAGCGGCCATGATGCAGCTTCCGGGATGTCGAGGTCGGTGTACGCGTCATGACTCCGTAGTTATGTACCGTCGTAGAGGCAACATGGAGAACGCAGAGAGGGGCCTTTTGTGCAACGCCACGTCGTCGGGTGTAAGCAATGTGATGGACTGTGGCGAGAGCAAAGCCTGCCTCAAAACGGTCAGCTCTTGTCTACTACGCAGAGGGGTCAGGTCTTGAGGTGAAGTGGATGTGACGACAAGGGTTCCAGACTGAAACGAGAAACAAGTGTTTTTAATTAGCCGTTAGTACAATGTCAGCACGGGTCGGAAGAACGATTTACTTACGCGCAGTCAACGTACGGCAGGGCAGGTAATGCAGGTTTCTTCATTCGCCCGGAAACCTGTAGCTGTGAGGCTGGAGCAGAAGTGCAGACACGATCAGCCGCGAGGCACTGAACGTAATTCGTCTGGGATAGGGCCGGGTGCAGGAGCATTGCCCAAGTGCTCAAGAAGCCAAAGTCCTATCGGTTGGGTATCTGGAACTAAAAGAGGCCGACTTTTCAAATAACCAATATAACCAGAAAGTAGGTACTCACCATGGCAAGCGTCGGTCGCGCGGGCCGTGGCCGATGAACGCGTCCAACATGGTCGGCGTGTCGAGCGACAAAAACACAGCGGGGCACACAGAATGGACAAGAAAAAAACAGTGCCCACCTACTTTTGCCGCAACGCGCCGCGTTACGGACCGAAGGCGACGTCCATTCTTCAGTGTCGCTAGACTAACCCTAGGGCGGTAAACGTCATTGATTAACCTGACACTAATTCCGGATGCCATTTACTTGCGCCATTCCACATTTCGCGCCCGGACGCGCGCGATGGCGCGAAATTGTGGCCGGGAAGCAATGGCACTCGGAATGGGCCGACGGCCGTGTCACAAGCGAGAGAGGACCACTACCAGCTGAACCTGCCCAGTGTCAGCTAAGAAACCTATAATCGCCCCACACGGTCCTCTCCGCTTCCTTCACGGCGACGACCCGATGTGACTGCGGCCGTCCAAGGCATCTGGTGCCTAATTTACTGCAGTTAACTCCACATAATAGGTCAATGTGGCCAATCAGTGTTAACAAAGTAGTTAATAGCCGCACCACCCTGACAAGCTCGTGTACCACAGTTCACAGTCGATCCCACCTAGTGAGTTAGCTGCCGAAGCCAAGAAGCGACGACCGTTGCTTGGGTGTCCCTCAGGGTAGTGCCATGGTCACTTGGTTGCACGAGCTGCACCTACGGTTGGGAAGATGAAAAGAAAAAGTAAGTCAACGGCAAGCACGGGCGTTTTGAAACGTACCGTATTTGCACGTAAACTATGCTACCACTGCCTTGCGGGCCCAGAAAACGAGATAGTAAGAACCTAACGCGAGTTCAAGTAAAAAAAAAAAAATAACGAGGCATAAAAGTACATGCTCGCACGGCTTTATTCATTGTTACAGCGAATTGACGTGGCAAAATAAAGTGATCGGACGGGCTAGGACGGCTGTCACCGTCGGCGAGAACGGCCTCACCCGTTGCACCCACTAAAGGGTTTGGACACATCAAAAAGTCCAACGACTCAAACTAACGCTACAAAGCCTTCCATTCGCAGCGCGACTTTAAAGACCGCTTGACGCGCCTCCACATCAGCGTCTACTGTCTTGCGCGAAGCTGCGATAGTTACACAGAGCTATAATGCTGCACTAATAGCGTTGTGTACACAGGGGCCGAGTGCCCGGAGAGCACGAGTACAGAGGTGAGCAGCATTGTCTAGAGCGCGCCACCCGGACACTGCAGTGCAAGACAAGCGTTATCCAACGTTAGCCGCTGGGCTCGAGTTACGTGGTTTTCTATGAACAGCTTGGATAACGTTTGCTGAGACATACAGTACACGCAAGTCCAGTGGCTCACCTCATCAGTTAGTTGAAGCATGTGGCGACGACAGTTGCTCCGTTGTCCCTCGGTTCAATGGCACGGTCAGTTGGTTCGTGGGAACACGCGCACAAAAGGAAAGACCGAGGCAGGCACGACTTGAAACTTTTCGGCAGCAATAGCTAAGGAGTCGTTGGCGTCAGGCGTGACAGCTCGTGCGCAAGAACGAACGGAGTGGCGGCCGGGCGCCACATATTGATTCCAGGAGCTCCGATGGGCCGTCCGAGAATTCCGGAGCAAAAAAAGAGTCCAGTAACCGCACTTGCGGGAGTTCAAGCCATAATTGGAGCAGCCACGACTCAAAGCTTCGAAGCACGCCCTAAAGCAAAAGCTGGCCGCGCAACCCATGGCTGTTTTAGGGTCGGTAAAGTGGTAGACACCGCGCCTAACATCGACAATCGCTGCCAGAACAGAATGTAGAGGTAGAACTAAGACGGGTGACGGTAGCGTGAATATGACGGGCGAGCCTACCGGCGGCCGTTTCTTCAAGCAAACTTTACGCACTATTCTCAGCCATTTGCGCATGCGCTCCAGTGCCCCAGGCGTATTTCCTTCGTGCCCCGTACGTTATCGCCCTTCTCCACTGGATCGCAACTGCCGTTATCGCCGAGATCAACAACTCGGAGCAACCGCTGGTCTGCAAGAAAATAAGCGAGGAAACCGAAGAAAAGTGATCATTGATAAAATCCGGCCTTCCATAATCAGCCGAGTTTCGGGATGTTCCAGAAGCGTGTTACGTCGGCGTTTTCTTTGTTCAACAGCGGCGATGTGCCACATTGACGATTACGGTATCGCTCGCAGCCGCATCGTCTATCGATGGCGCACGCGGACAGCAACTGCAACTCCGCGCACATCGCACCACCGACGTGTTTGCGATGCGCTCTCACAAACTGCGTGACTTGCGATTCACGAACGCGTACTACGCAACGTGTGGGAACACGGTTCGAGATTAGACAGTTTTAGCATAGAGAAAGAAATTCAACAAGAGGGGACACTCGGCAAAAACTGGCAACAGGAAACACGTCACCATACGTCACGCCATACTTTTGACACCGAACGTTAGCTGCCGCGAGCATCGAAAAAAAAAGAAAGTGAACTTAAGTTAACAGGCATTGATTTATTTTTTTAATTCTTTGCCGCGAAAACTAAAACGTTTTGCGTATAAATGAACTTAAGCTTTGCGACTTATTTTCCTTGCCTTACCTAGCCGCAGGTCAATGACGCGCCAGATACATGCGTCATCCGCCAGACACTCCCCCGAAGCCAGCGAGGATGGCTGCGCGCGCGTTTGAGCGCTCGCGCGCGGCGACCCGTCTGTCTCCTTCTTTTTTTCTTTTTTAAATGTAACCTGGTTTATTGGGCTCCCGGCGTATTCTTGCGTTCCTTCTGCACTGGGACAAGACACCACTGCACTATTGGACTACGGCAAGGTGAGAAATCTTGTTTCACAGTCTACGACGCAATTAGGCTTACGGCACGGGACCGAGACTTAAGACGCAGTTAGCGAAAAACAGCTCGGCCATCCTGGCGCAGTTAATTTGAGTAAATGAATCGTGCTCAGACATGTTTCCGACGCTTCCTAGGGGACTATTGTAACTTATTTCGGTTTTTGAGCCACACTGGCCGCACAGGGCGCCGTGTCGCAGTTAGCGAGAACTCAGCCGTGGTGTGTATATAGTGCATCTTGCTAGAAGTTTGTGCCGCTTTCTCTGACGCCAGACATTACTGAAAAGTAATTTCGTTACTTTTTGGGGTACTTTTGAGGCACGCTGGCCGCACAGCGCGCTGTGACGCAGTTAGCGATAAGCAGCTCGGCCGTGGTGATAAAGTTAGTTTGGCGTGTAATGAATCTTACAGGGACAAGTCTGTGACGTTTTTTGTGGCTCCGCAACAACATATATACCTTCTTTCGGTACTCACGCCTGTTGAAAACGCGCTGGGCGATTGCCAAGAGTGATAACATGGGGTGTGCTGCTGGCGCCGGCAGAACGCGCGAACGACGAACATATCAGAAACTTGTAAATCGAAAATTACGTCTTCTAAAGGACTGAAAAAAGGCATTGCACCCACGCATTTGTCTTGAGTGCCTGTTGCGTCCGTCTCTGTGTATGTCGCGTACCGTCGCGTCGCCCGAGGCCAAGGTTTGGAAACGCGAAGTCGCTCGTGTATTTGTGCTGCCTAAGTGCAGGAAATAATGCCCGGAAATGGGGGAACGCTTGGAAATCAGATGTTTTCATATATGTTTGGGATGAGTCGGGTATTTTCTACGCCATGTATGTAAAAGCGAATTGCTTTTGTTTGTAATGCCGCCCATTCACCGCTTTCGCACGTTTCGCCTCGCAGTATTCCTATGTCTAAATACCAAAATGACTCATGCTTGTAACATGCTGTTACGTGCTTGCAAATGAACATGCTTGTAATTTACTTTTTTTCAGCTGGTGCCGTCCGGTGGAGCTTCATACAGGAACTACTGCCTTACCTGCTGGTGTCACAACGTTGGATGAACGCACAAAATGCGCGGAACGAGCTTTTATATAGAGCAAAATAAATATTTCCTCATTGCACAAAAGGTCTTGCGTCTACTTTGTGAAATTACACGTGGCACAGATTCGATGAGACTTTACGAGATCGTTCGCAATCATTTTTACTGAATAAACCGATTCTGCACGAAGACCAAAAAAAAAGGAGAGAGAAAAAAAAAGGGGGGGGGGGCGCAGCCGGCGTGCTAGCTTGCGTTCAAAATACGCGCGCCCAAAACCGAAACCGGAAGTGATGTAAGTGATCGACACCGACCGCTTGGCACGCTGCAGTCAATTCGGCCGCTGGGCCCTATGGGAGTGTCCCCTCTTGTTGAATTTCTTTCTCTATGGTTTTAGTTTAGCGTTTGCAACGAAACGTAAACGCATTACGTACGTAAAGAAATAGCGCCGTCTTCACTGCGCATGCTCCGAACGTTATTGGGTTGCTCTGGTTTACGTGCGCTATGATAACGTACGGTATATAGGCCAGTTTAACGTTCGTAATGTTACGGACGCTAAGAAATAGCGTTGTCGAACATGGCGGCACCAACGACTCTCGCTTCAGCGTGAATTCGCGTGATGGCTATGCTCTCACTTATGTTCAGGGTCATTAACTATTGAAATGGGCTCTCGCTTTCTCTAAACTCACCTGAAACGTTAGTTATGAGCACATAGCGCGTCGAATTTTCGAGACCGCTCGGCAATACGTGGCCCGTAAAACGAGCAATCGCAGGGAATTGTGGGGCGCGCCGTCTGCTAGCAGCTTCCGGTTCGATGGACGACGCGGTGGCATGCCCGGCGCACGTGTTTTTCTACGCGGTTTCAACTGTCAGTCGTGGGAAGCCTTCCGTCCGTTTTGTCGACCGGCAATGGCGTACCATTCATGCAGCTCATTTCTAGGTTTCACTTCACTCTGGGCCCGACGATGACGAGCCAAGAAAGGCAAGGATACGCTTTTATTCATAAACGAACTTTGGTTTTCGTTTCGGCAGCCTTTTTTTGTTTCTGACAGGTTTAGCTCTACGACATTTGCCACTGCTTGGACGCATCGTCACTGACTGCTCTGCCTGCGCGTCAGTCACGCAGATGAAAAAGTTATCTTTATCCGATAATTTATCAAGCGTACGGAAGCATTACTTAGAAAATCGGGCGATGAAGCGATGACTACAGCGGTCTGGTAAATACTGCTCTGTGATTGTCGCTGCAACCGATATCGTCAGTAACGGCGCAGCTAGCGTAATTAGAAAATGAAGTGCTGGAAATGTTTCAAAACTGCGCGATGTCAACGGCAACTCTTTGTCGAAACTCGAGGTTCATTTGAAGTGGTACGTAGTTAGAAGTTTTCGCTTTTTTGTCAACAAGATGGGGAAATGGCCGTATCGCGGACGTATTACCACTGCTCATTACCTCTATCTGTCTTCAAGAAACTAAGGTGGGCAAGTTGGTTACGAGTATTATGTATGTATCTTGCTGTATCCCGTTTGAATTTGGGCCGTAAAACCATGTTTCTTAATACATGGCATGCGAGTACCGAAATAGTTATCGTTCATTGAGTCAACGTTAGCGAAAGAAACATCTTGGGGAATCATACCGTGTCGGCCCTTACACAGCTCATCGCCGCCTGATAAGTGGCACTGTACGTTCATTTTCTTTTTGTTCAATGATGGTTCAGTTTTGGAAGCGGCAGCCATGCCTCTGATGCTTGAGCACAGCTGACTTAGCAAGGTTTTCTTCTTCTTTCTGGGGTTTTACGTGCCAAAACCAGTTCTGATTATGAGGCACGCCGTAGTGGAGGGCTCCGGAATAATTTCGACCACCTGGGGTTCTTTAACGTGCACTACAACGCAAGCACACGGGCGTTTTTGCATTTCGCCTCCATCGAAATGCGGCCGCCGCGGCCGGGATTCGATCCCGCGATCTCGAGCTCAGCAGCGCAACGCCTTAGCTGACTGAGCTACCCCAGCGGGTGACTTAGCAAGGTATGCTGCAAGGCAGTAATTCCATGCGTTTACCTTTGACGCTTGAATTTGGGCATCCAACGGCTGAACAGCCGACCATCGTTTTTCTAGTTGCATGCAACCGCTTAATCTTCGAGTGTGGCAAAGCCGGACTGCAAGCGCATCAATATATATGTATAGGCTTCAGCGGTGGCGGCGGCTGCACTTCCTCGAACCGAAAGCAGCTAGCAGACGGCGCATCCCAGAATCCCTCGGTCTTTTACGGGTCACCTATTCCGGCGCCCGTAGGCCTAACGAGACGCGTCCCCATAACAACAGGATGGCTGCTAATGGATTGTCTTGACTTAGATACGTTTGGCACGATGCACCAGACGGCGCCCCATTTTATAACGTCTTCCTTACGTTTGCATTCCCGTACGCTAAACTAAAAGTCTTTAAAGAACGTGCACATTAGCGTCCCGCAAACATGCTTACGTTTAGCGTGCGTAAACCGACAAACGCCTATTATAAAACTGTCTATTTATTCGTAGGAAACGTCTGTTGCGACCACAGCTACATATACAAATGCCATCTGTATATCAAGAGATTTCAACCGATGTGGCAGTGCATTTCTCCAGTTCAGTAAGAAAGAGGTTAAATAAGGTCGGACTTCAAACACCGCCCTGGCAAGCTCCTCGATGCAGTGTGTGTGGAGCTGTGTCACCTTCCTTTGTGGACATGTAGATTGACCGATCCGTGGGTTATATTATGAGATCCAGCAGTACATACGACCGCCAACACCAACGCACTTCAGAGCGTATAAGATTTATTCTCGATTTCAATGTTATTTGCACCGTTCGCGTTGGGGACTGCTAGCGGCAAGGGTTTGCCGTTCATTCGATGTGCCCCCGCATTCCAATTGTTTCGATTTCCTATCGCGCGCGCTTATATCGTGATATCGACGAGGCAGATATGTTAGCAACGCGCTAAATTGCCGTCAACAGTTTAAAAAAAATTAGAGGCTGCTCTTTGCACTCTTGGCGCGAATGATGCCGACTGTCAAGGAGAGATGCGTGCGCATCTCTCGACGACGGTGACTATGACGTTGCGAGAAACGTTTAGCTACGACGAGGCGACTCTTTCTGCGACGCTAAAAGCACGCACACCTGTCTTTTTTTTTTTTTTTTTTTAGAGCGTGCTTCGCGTGATGGTGAGCTCGCTGTGCTTTAAGTAGCCGCTTGCCCTGGTAGTTGCCAGGTAAGCGGTGTTCTTTCTGTCTAAAAGTAGTCTTGCATGCTGAGTACAATTAGTACACCGTCTAAGAAGTTCAGGTAAAACAATTGTATCGCCTACTCGGTCAGCGTTCGCTGAGCCGAAGCGCTCTATCAATACGTGTAGCATGCCATCCCTCAAAACCTGCGTAGTATAGCGCCCGTCATCCCGTATGTCTTGCAGATGTAGTTGTTCAGAACTTCTGACAAACCTAAAACGCTACGAACCTTGTATGACACGTTACTCGGCACGTGTGTCTTTCAACCCAACTTCATAACGCATAGAAAACCAAATGAAAATTTTGTTCACAGTTGCGCACGACACAAATGTTTCTTGCAGCGGGAAGAACGCGAGAAACCGGGTGATAGAAAGAGAAAATGGGAGTGAGAGAGAGTGCGCGCGTCCCGCGCTATGCCCGGGAGAGAGAAAGAGAAAATGAGAGCGAGAGAAAGAGAAACAACTTGTAGCAGCACCAACAAGGCAACGCGCAGAGGCGCTGCCGACGCCATCCGCGCTTCTCTGTTTCCCCGCATTAGCACTGAACGCTCGTGGTGTCCGTGATAAAGTCCCTATATAAGAAAAGTACCGCCATCTACTCTTTCCTCCGCCGCCTCCTCTCCTAAAGCGCTTGCTTTTTTCTTTACTTTTTGCTTGCGAAAGCCAAGTCGACGGTAGCGCACCTAGAAAGTCTACGTTGAAGCTTTCAGGCCGAGCGCGCGCCGCCGCCGCCGCCGCCGGCGACTGCGGCTGCGCGGAGGACTTTCAACATGGCTCTGAGGCGGAAAAAAAGAAAATATAAAAAAGTGAAAAGCGCGCGCTATCATTGTCCAATCGGAATACAGGAGAGAGAGAAGCGGCGTTTATCAAAGGATGGCGGTACTTTTCTTATGTAGGGATTTTAGTCCGTGACTGCAGCTGGCGCCTCTGGCGGCGGCTCGGCCGAGCTCCCACCAGCTGCGCGCAATTGCGTATGTGGCGTGTCGTCTGCTGCGCGCCGCCCGTACACTGGGCATAGCTTTCGCCCCACTTCCCATACGTGTGCTCGGACTGCAAGTGCTTCGCGAGGCGTTACCCGATGCCACGCACCACAAGGAAATTCTTATGCACTTTGTATAACTCAGAATCATTTAACATTACTTCGTATAACTTAGCATCACTTTGTATAACCAGGACCAGCTAGGAACCGGTCAGCTCCGCTGTGTATTTAGCCTTACGCCTCTAGTGCAAGCTACTTCGAATTTTTTTCGGAGGGGGGTGGGTCTGGTAAGGCGCTGGTCGGGCGCGACTAGGCTAGGTTTTTGGCCGAGCGTCCTGCGGAGCGAGGGAGAACGCTTTGCTTAGTGTCTGTGAAAACGAAGGCTTAATTTGTTTTTCGCATTTGCGAGTACGCGTGTTTGCCTGGCCGGTCCGGCGCTTGTTTTTCGCCTTGCGTGTTCTGTTACGGGTTGCGAGATTGCGGCGATTGATTGTCTGCTAAGGCTGTTATTTTGTCGCCCCTTTGCAGGTACACTCGTTTGCCTCGCTCTTCCGTTGCTTGCCGCTTCGCCTTGTGCTTTCTGCTGTCGGCCGCGAGACTGCGGTGATTGTTTGAATGCTTCGTTACGTCATGAAATAAAGTCGGTTCTGTTCCTTGCGCCACCGTTCCTTTATCGTGCTGGTCGCTCAGCCGCGACCAGCACGATAAAGGCAACCTGAGCGAAGGCGAGGGGGGTCCTTCAAGTGACAAAAGGTATTGCTTAGGACACTTGCATTTAGAATTTGTACTTGTCGTTCTGGGATTTGCATTGCTCCAGCTATATGCGGCATACACTTTCTGCAGGATCAGCTAACTTTGCTGCGACACTGACTCGCTATAGGGTCGGCCTCAGGCATGGCAACACATGACAACTGTATGACGACCCTTGCAATCACACTGGAGTGAACTCCACTGAGTGTGTGCGTGTGCGTGTGTCAGCGTGTGTCATTGAGGACGTAAAAGTCAAGCTAAGGCTGACGTGACGGTTTCCCGTCGTTATCATCGAATGCACCATCGCGATGGTGCATTCGCGATGGCGCCTGCAGCGCCACTGGTGGCGCTCCTGATCCCGCCAGCGTAAAGTCAGCATTACGCCAGCGTAGTGAGAACCGAGGCAGCTACCAAGCGCTGCTCCTTATGCCCAAAAGTAATCTTGCTTGCTGTGTTCAATTAGTGCACCGTCTATAAAGTTCACGTGGTTGAGGCAAATAAACTGCCAAATTTATTGCTTCATAGGGAGAACTGCGGACATGGATTTAGGGTATGCGGATCCGAAGCGCTCTATCAATAGTTCTAACCTGCCATCCCTCAAAACCTGCGTAGTAACGCCGATCGTCCCATATGGCTTGCTGACGTAGTTGTTCAAAACTTCTGACGAACATAAAACGCCACGAACAAGGTATGACACGTTACTCGGCACGTATGTCTTTCAACCCAACTTCACTACGGATTGGAAACAAAATGAAAATTTCGCTCGCAATTGCTAGGCAGTCGTGCTCATCGAGGCAAGTTGCTGTACGATTGATCGCACGTCACAAATACGTCTTGCAGTGGGAAGAACGCGAGGAACCAAGACTGAGACACACTACATGAACGCTTGACTATCGACTGGGGGTTTATTGGACGACGCGAAACAAAAATTCGGCAGAGACACCCAACACTCCTAACGTGTGGGAATGCGAAAGCATTGTGCAGTCTGTAGACCTCTGAACGCGACGAACGCACTCATTTTATACAGTCATGACGTGGCGCCACCTTCTCTACATTGGCTTCGCCGTCACGTGCCCAATGACGCACGCATTAGGCCACGCCTTATGGCTGTGTTCCAATACTTGCCTTAGACGCCGAAGTAGACGGCTAAGCGGACAGCGGATATCTTAAGTCTCGTTCCATTTCTCACGAAGACATCAAAGTAGACAGCCTCGGGAAGACACAATCGAAGTCAAGAACGATGGAGGCTACTTTCCTGTCTAAATAAGATGGTGACTGAGTAGGACGCTTGGAAACTCTTCTTCTTCTTTCTGGGGTTTTACATGCCAAAACCAGTTCTGACTATGAGGCACGCCGTAGTGGAGGGCTCCGGATTAATTTTGACCACCTGGGGTTCTTTAACGTGCACAGTGGCGCGCACAGGAGCGAGCGTCCGCAGGGGCCGCCTACAATGCAGCCCCCCCCCCCCCCCCCCTATCCCACGCCCGCCCAGGCCGCAAGGCTCAGCAAGGCTCCGCGGTGAGGATAGGGATGGGGGCCCGTTGTACTCCGGCCAGCTCCGGCGGTCGCGCGCGGCCGCGCGCGACCGCCGGAGAATGCGCCCTCCTCCCTGCTCTCCCCCCGAAGCGTTGCACGCAACGGAAGGCAGTGCGCTTCCTTCCCGCTTCCCTCCCTTGCGTGCGTGAGATTGAGCCGTGATCGCCGGCTCACCCTCGCACTCTTTCACTCGCACATACGGCGTGCGGAGTTCCTTGACTCGTCAGGGCTCTCCGCACGCCTCTAAAGACATTTCTACAAGCGGGAAGGCCTCACGGCCTCCCACCCCACCCCGGGCCTGACCGGCCTGGCACAACACCCCTGCAGACTCTGCAGCACACCAAGGCCTTCCATCTCGGCCTGATACGTGCCGCCTATGCCTGCCGGTTTTGCTTCGCCCAGCCATGGCGACTCCACTCTATCCCTTCTTTCGCTCCCACTTACCCCTCCCCGTTGGCGCTGAGCCGTGCTCCCTCAAGGGCTGCAGAAGATAGCGCCAACCTTTCCCTTTCCCTCAAGAACCACTTATCATGATTTTATCGCCATTGGACTTTATACAGAACCTCACGGAAACGGTGACGGCGACGGCTAAAATTTTCTTGGAGTGTCAGTACAATTGCTATAAAAAAATGTCACAGTTTCGCCCTAAGGGCGAAGCATTGAATGCGATAGCAACACAGCAATGTCATACGAAGTAAGGTGAGCGGCTTTGGTAGCAATATGAATTGTAGTAAGCATGAGCTGATTAAGTAAGCAGGTGTGCTGCGGCGTAAGTAGACCGACATGAAGAGAGACTCGATGACCACAAGAAGGCGCGTGGGAAACGGTGGTGTTGATGAGAAGCGCTGCCCGTGGGCAGCGCGTGCGAAGGGACACACCTTTAGCGCTGCAGTGCCGATCCGGGCAGCATTGCATGTGTAGCGTGCGTTGGAAAATGTGGCCCGACTATTACTAACTGTGGTGTGAGCGCGCACAAACAAACATGAATAGATCACACTGAATGACTGCAGACAACGACTGTCAAAACGCTGGCAGCAAGCGTATATACGCCGCAGCGGGCGAAGGTACGTGTGGTCTATCGCTTCAACGGAAACTGAGCGGCGAATGCACAGCGCATAAAGGTCAGAGCCGTGTTGAGATAAGAGACGGTGCGAGCGAGCGACGAGCGCGGTTGTTGGCAGAGTAGAAATGCGCCGCCCCCCTCCCCCCCCCCCCGCTCCCTCCGGCGCTCGCTTCCCGCTTCCTTGCTTGCGCGTGGAAGATTGAGTGCGTTTGCTCTCCATGACAGCGTGCGTCCCCGCACGCTTCCGCTCGGGCATACGGCGCGCGGCGAAGATTTTATCTATACGGAACCTCACGGCGACGGCGACGACGACGGTGACTGACGGCGACGGTAGAAATCCGGTGGAAGTGTCCATATAATTGCTATCGCAATAATATGTACAATATGATGTACCTAAACGGTGGCGCCGTCTGTAAATAGTAAGGCAGAACAATAGGCTATGGTATGGCCTCCGAGATGGTCTTCAGGGCATGCGTAATCTTGGAAGTCGTAGCGCCGTGTTTCCTACATTGTATAGCCTTCGAGATAATGCGGCGCATGCCCATAACTCTTGGAAGCTATGCTATGCGCGAAACATGGTGCGCGCCTTATTTCGTCGCGCGACGACAGATGGTGCCATAACTGTGTTCGTGCTGTTCACCCAGGGAGAACCGTACATAACGTACACCTTTCAGAAGCGCTTGGGTTTAAAGTGGCCGGAATCGTCAACCGGTCAGCAGTCGAGATAAGTAAGAGACGTTTAGAGTATTGGTGGAAAAACGCAGAGAAGAGATTGATACGAGACCGCATGTTTGACATTCATAGCTGGCGGTAGGTACAAGGTACATTTTGAAGGGAAAAAATATTAGGGAGATCTGTAGAAAAAATATAGATAAAAAACATGTATAGCATACCTGATTAATTAGGGCTACGTGACTATTTGTCACCGCTTCATTTGAAAGGGGCTGCCAATAAATCATCACCATCATCATGACATAGGGAACCTAAATGCAAAAGAACAAGACTTGCCGTTAGGCTTCCTAGTTTTCGCGAGAACTTCACTTTCATTTCGACATCTGTGACACCATTTTTGCCGATACCTTCTTTTGACACGAGGAGAACAAAGTGCGCAGTGGCAACTGTTGTCAATCAGGCGTCTAAGAGAACATGTCACAAGCTTTCGGTCTCTTTCGGAAATAATTTGGTGCAGTGACGCCAGCTTCTAGCGCGTGGAGGAAATATTTCGGGTCTTCGCATGAACCTTAACTTCTTGAGATTAAGCTAAAATATTCTGCTTTAACTTAAAGTTCGACGCAGGCCACACTATTTATCAAGCGTTTAGTCATGTCGTTGTCCCGGGTTTTCGACAAAATTGATATTTTGCGTGAGGGGTACCACTGCGCCATCGTCGATGACAAAAAATGAACGCGTAATGCGTTTGAAATGCCATCAGATGACACAGATATTCCGAACGATAAGTCAAGGCAATGAACCGCCATGTTATGTTGAACCTACTATCAATGTATTTAAGCAAACGAAAAACGTTTCGGTGTGAAAAAGCTGGAGAAATGGGCTCTATGTGCACAGACATGGCAGTACTGCTTGTCCACCTATGTGCATGACCTCGTACCCCCTCACCAATCGATTAGCTCTTCGGGTTCGTAAGAAACCGGTCGACAATACGAACTGACTAAAAATGTATTCTGTGTCTATAATTTTGCTATGTCTGAGGAGGGCAATTAAACTATGCGGCTTAATGTGCCTAGACTGCCCAGTTAGCTGTAAGGGAGGCCGTATCCGAGGGCGCTAATGCCCTCACAGTTATCGGAAGTCAAACCGGCGACTTCGAGACCGACAGGGGACCACCATGCATAGCCATTGAGTCACTGAGGATGCTACACGAAACCCTTAGAGGCTTTCAGTAATAAGACACACTCGCCGCTGTAGCTCAGTAGCTAATATGGCGTTCTGTTTTTAGCACGCGTTCTCGGGCTATACTCGCGATCCGACCGCGGTGTCCGGATTTCGATGCGGGCGAAACGCAAAAATATTCATGTACTTAGGATATAGGTGCACGTTGAAGAGCCAACGTGGACAAAAGCATTCCAGCGCCCTCTACCACGCCTCACATAGCAGCATTGTCGCTTTAGGCCGTTAAAATATGTATGTATGTATGTATGTATGTATGTATGTATGTATGTATGTATGTATGTATGTATGTATGTATGTATGTATATATATATATATATATATATATATATATATATCAATCAGTGATCAGCACTGGCCGAATATTGTAAGCCTCAGCCTGGAGCCAACATTTCAGAACCTGTCTTCGTTAGGCACGAGGCTGTGCCTTTATCTTGCTGCGAATCCTTTGTCTTGTGCGGAGCCTTTGTTTTCTTACAAGGATGGTAGAAGGTGTCCCAGGAGTAATGACGCAAAGCAGAAAACGGTGGATAAAATATATGTGTTTATTTACAGAGAAATAAACTTAAAATGAATGCAAACACGTAGATAAATTACTTTTGATGAAGTATGACGATCGAGCCCAAACATGCCGGTGCGTCTGGGTCTTGCTTTATACAAGGCGAGGGTTTGCAAGACAACGTCGACATTGCGATGGCTTCGAACCCAGAAATACCGGCTGCCGGTCGAAGTTTGTATGCGCGGAATCGATGGTGGATGGAATAAGTGGAATGACTAAGTTTATGTTATATGACTAAAAACACCCCAAGCGTTGCACGGGGTTACTGCAGTTCACGCACGCAGTCTTCACCGTCCGCGTTTACAGTCAATCCTCTGGAAAGTGGCACCGCTTCCTCGATATGCGCGTGCAAAAACCATGCACTATAATCGGCCGTTGTATTTGTCGTATGCGTTACGTTGGTCCAGTCATTCAGCGCGAGAACCTTCGCAAATAAACCGTGACACAAACGACGTCACATTTATTTGTTCTTCGTCAGCCGAAAGCCGCCACGGAGTCATGTAAGCAACACGTCTCTTTTTAACACGTCTGGTATTTTCCTGATCAAGCTGCCTAACATACGAGTCTTAATGCCCTTTTTTTTCTTTTTTGCAGCTGTGTTTATTAAATAGCTCAGCTCCATAAGTCCGCAGTCTGCATTGTTCTTCTGGTGTTCATGGAGCACGAGCTGTCTCAGTGTTTCATTTCGTACGGAACAACCAACAACATAAGCGATATCTCCGCTATCGTAAGACATTGTGATAGATGAAGTCATTGCAGCTCCTGTTAGCTTTCTAGACTACCCTGCGCCATTGGAATTCTCGAGCGGAAAGGGTTCAGGGCTATGGTACTAGAATGCGCGCCAAGAAGACGGAAACACGCCCTTTGTATACGACCCCACTGAGAGCTACAAAGGGCTTTCAGCCAGTTTCGAGCAGACGTCACAGTTGCGCAGACTCGCAGAGGAAAGCATCGCAGCAATCAGACAACGACTCTCTCGGCCGTCTACGAAACATTCGTTGGTCCTCGTTACGAGCCTTTCACCGACGGCGGAACTCCGCCACGTTGCAGTTTCGGAAACGATCAGGGAGCACGTGGCCCTGAGCTTAGAGCCAATCAGAAGAGGCAACATGACGGAATCCGCCGGTGGTGAAAACTGGATAGGGGGCGCCGCAGACAGCTCGCGGACGGCTCGGGAAGAGTATTAGGCATTCTTGGCGGCGGTTAGTCTCTCGGTCCTCAGGCGTTCGCTCTTGGGGTCGACGCGGCGGTTGGCCTTGCTGGGCGGTCTTCGGGTGGTCGCCTCCGCCGGCGGCCTCCTGGACTTCCTCGCCTGAGTGCCGCGGCCCCTCTTCGAGGGCTTACGGGTGGGTGGCGGCGCGATTCCCTTCTTGTTGTCCACCTCGGGACAGTCCGTTCGGCGACCTCCGCGTCCGTGGACGCCGGGCTTCTTGGCAGGCGGGGTGTCTTCGGGGTCTGGAGGTGGGTTCTTGAACACGGGTGGCACTTCCTCGATGAACGGGGGCTGCAGGGGAGGCTGGTTCGGGGGCGGATACGCGGGAACCACTCTCACGAACACTACGGGAGGCTGCAGTTCAGGCCTGCGAGAAACGTTCGAATTGCTCTTTAATTACCAAGACAAAAGGAAGTCATACTTAGATAGTGCGGAGTATCCCATACAATCTTAAATAGCAGAAAAAATACACGTACGAAAAACAAGTTTCTATGACGTAACGTTTTGCCCACTGCCCAGTCTGAAGCACCATGTTCTGACCAGCTACTCAGCATTGGGGTAAGAAGGAAGCGAAAAAAAGAAAAAAAGTCACAATGACGGCGTTGACGAGTAAGTGAAGGTAAACAGCAGCGGCGGTGATCAGTGCATCGTGCTGGAAACAACTGATCACGTGCATTTTGTATGGTCCCTCAAGAGTTCACGTTGGTCGCTTGACTGCGTACGTGCAAGTGTTAAACAGTTCTAAAGGAGCGGAAAGATTGATTTAATCATATATTCATTTTTTGTTAGCCATTTCCCCTCGCGGGTACTCTTTAAACTAGTCTTACCACTGCTTTAGAGGGAGCGTTTGTGTGGGCTGTGTTTATCCTGTTTTGATCCTTCCTTCCTTGTCGATTGTCCAGCATGACAAGCAAATAATTAGCTGACATTAGCTGGCTGATAGAGTGTCACCGATCGCAGGTTTGCGCCAATCTGTTGCCAGAGGGAAGTGATGAACTGCGCCGGAAATAACGAAGGTATTTCACCTCCAATAGACGGGACCGTGTTGGGGCGCAGGCCGTCTGCATAGTCTGATGCCTTCGAGAAGTTTTGTCCGACACGTTCATCTAAAAGACATTGTGTCCGGTATAATCTCGCACATCCTTCTTTTGAAGAAACATGTTCTGCACGTTCTGCATTCTACTCCCTTCGTTGCTGAGTAAGGACAGATGGAGATAATACGGGCTGTCACCACAAGTAAGTAGTCCAGTTCAATGTTTACATTATAACAGGTTACTGCATTCTGCTGAAACTCGCCAATTGTAGACATAATTGCATCTACGAAATTGATCCTGTCTCGCCCTAACTAGTCCTCAGTAATGCACGATGGGTTGTATAGATGAGTCTATACACGGTAGCCCTTATTGGGAAGTAGACTTCGCACTTTTTGACGACGTTATCATAGACGACTGCGCTGTGCTAAAACTCCCCAATCTCTAAGCACTGCGTACGTTTGCGGCGCCGATGTCACCTCTAGCCAGCTTATCTTTAGGAGCATCCGAAATGTGACTGATGTATGAGCTTGATTTCGGAGTGCACAGATCGTTGTGGATATTTGTTTGTGTGCATCAGTGACGATGTCACCTCTGGCCAGCTTATCTTTAGGAACAGCCGAAATGTGACTGATGTATGAGCTTGCTTTCGGAGTGCACAGATCGTTGTGGATATTTGTTTGTGTGCATATCAGTGACGATGTCACCTCTGGCCAGCTTATCTTTAGGAACAGCCGAAATGGGACTGATGTATGAGCTTGCTTTCGGAGTGCACAGATCGTTGTGGATATTTGTTTGTGTGCATCAGTGACGATGTCACCTCTGGCCAGCTTATCTTTAGGAACAGCCGAAATGTGACTGATGTATGAGCTTGCTTTCGGAGTGCACAGATCGTTGTGGATATTTGTTTGTGTGCATCAGTGACGATGTCACCTCTGGCCAGCTTATTTTTAGGAACAGCCGAAATGTGACTGATGTATGAGCTTGATTTCGGAGTGCACAGATCGTTGTGGATATTTGTTTGTGTGCATCAGTGACGATGTCACCTCTGGCCAGCTTATCTTTAGGAACAGCCGAAATGTGACTGATGTATGAGCTTGCTTTCGGAGTGCACAGATCGTTGTGGATATTTGTTTGTGTGCATCAGTGACGATGTCACCTCTGGCCAGCTTATCTTTAGGAACAGCCGAAATGGGACTGATGTATGAGCTTGCTTTCGGAGTGCACAGATCGTTGTGGATATTTGTTTGTGTGCATCAGTGACGATGTCACCTCTGGCCAGCTTATCTTTAGGAACAGCCGAAATGGGACTGATGTATGAGCTTGCTTTCGGAGTGCACAGATCGTTGTGGATATTTGTTTGTGTGCATCAGTGACGATGTCACCTCTGGCCAGCTTATCTTTAGGAACAGCCGAAATGGGACTGATGTATGAGCTTGCTTTCGGAGTGCACAGATCGTTGTGGATATTTGTTTGTGTGCATCAGTGACGATGTCACCTCTGGCCAGCTTATCTTTAGGAACAGCCGAAATGGGACTGATGTATGAGCTTGCTTTCGGAGTGCACAGATCGTTGTGGATATTTGTTTGTGTGCATCAGTGACGATGTCACCTCTGGCCAGCTTATCTTTAGGAACAGCCGAAATGGGACTGATGTATGAGCTTGCTTTCGGAGTGCACAGATCGTTGTGGATATTTGTTTGTGTGCATCAGTGACGATGTCACCTCTGGCCAGCTTATCTGTAGGAGCAGACGAAACGTGACTGATGTATGAGCTTGCTTTCGGAGTGCACAGATCGTTGTGGATATTTGTTTGTGTGCATCAGTGACGATGTCACCTCTGGCCAGCTTATCTTTAGGAACAGCCGAAATGGGACTGATGTTTGAGCTTGCTTTCGGAGTGCACAGATCGTTGTGGTGATTTTTTTTTTTTTGTGTGTGTGCATGAGTAATGAAACGTCTGGACTCGTCTGCTAAAACTCCCTAATCTAGTGTCACTAAAATCTCACCTCACGCCTCCGAGTCCATAGTGATAGATGACGTGTGGCTGTCCCGGACCCGCCACGGGCACCACAGGTGGTTGATGCGGCGACTGGTACACCACCTGAGTCTGGGGCACAACACCAGCCGGGTGCACGAGCACGTAGGCGGGACACAGAGCCACGAGCGTGCTGAAAAGCAGCTGCAAAGAGAGAGGAAGAGAGACCATCGTGTCAGGAGGTTTGCGGGAGATAGTGATGCCACTCGCGAACAATAATTCTGTTATTCAGTCTAGTCCAAGTCCTTGCGTATCAAGGGCTTTGTTGTAGGTGTGTCTATCTTGGCTATAGACGAGTTGCTTCGTAGCGCAACAAGTGACAAGGTAACGGCAAAGTGGCGCCGACAAGGTGACGCACGAACTCACAAGTGTTTTATTTTCTGTTAGAGCATGGCGCCTATGTACAATTCAGATATATAATTCATCTATAATTCATAGATACATATATATATTATTGTTACGACGCAAGATGTATATTGAGATGTATATATAGATGTGTATTAAATGTATATTTGAAACGACAAATAAGAATTTGAGAGAAGCAAACCCTACGTGAGGATAAAATGACGCAGATTAAAACCAGAAAAGCTCATTTCACGTAGCAACATGACTGGTAAACACAGTTACATTCTTTTTTTTACAATTGAGGTTAGCTGTTCTAGGTCTAATCTGTGCCACGCTATCTTTGCGTCTGCTTCGCCTCTCTCGACGTTTTTTTTTTTTTTCTGTTCTTTCAAGTATGTACATAGGCCCCATGCTAACAGAATATAAAACAGTTGCGAGTTGACGCATGGTTAATTTCCCTATATTTTCTTATCTATCTCTGGACGCTCGCTTGGTTAACCTCCCTGCCTTTCCTCTCTTTGCTATCTCTCTCTCTCTGGCGATTATCCTCCACAGCTTTATGCGCATGTCGGCATTTAGCGTTAGTTTATTAGTGTCCGTCAGATACCTACTGTTTTCTCTTGTCTTTTTTTTTTTCTTTTCGTCTCGCTTGAGCGCAATTTAATTGCAATGCTGCAAAAAAAAAAAAAAGATAGTCGCGTGCGTAAGACGGTTCTAAGTATAGACTCTATGGGTTATTTTGAGTCACGCTGCCTTCAAACTATTAAATTTCCCCCTCTGGAAAGCAACCGGGCGGAGCAATCACAACCAAAAAGCGAGCGATACGCAGCGGCGTATTTAATTGTATACACTGGCAAGGTTAGGCGTTAGGCGCCGCGAAAGTTAACGCGGCCAACGCAACGAGCGTAATATCATTGCTATCGGTGTTTCGTGTCCCTAGTACGAGTGCGCTGCATGAAAAAAAAAGAAAGAAAAAGAAAGAAATAACAGGACAAACAAAATAGATCGTAAGCACCAGGCTTTCTTGTTTTTCTTACACCTTTCCCTTCAGGACTCGCTCTTGGCTGCTCTAATGCTTCTGATCTTGCGGATATCTTTTGGGAGACAGCTTTCACGGCTTCGTGCTATGATTTACGGCCAGCCGCGCTGGTGAGCGAGCATTGGCTACGTGCTTTACTGATTACGGAGAGAAACTCATCGGGGGGCTACAGACTTAATACTACAGCAGACAGAATTAGACGACACGTGTGTTAGACATACTGCCCAACAAACAATATTGAAGTGGTATGTCTGCACCAAGCGCTCTATCTATCTAGGAATTGCATACATTGCCCTATCGGTCGCTTCATTGAGACTAGTCTTAGACGGTCCATGACTATTCGGGTTATTAGTGACGCCACACTTCTGAGGGACTGCGGCTTAATTTATACTGACTTATATGTGTTATCACGCGGACTTACGTCAGTACAACGGCGTGTTTTACTTTCCGACCCGACATTAATTCTGCCCGCAGTTCGGCACTTACTATAGAGGACTAGCAGCCTACACACTTAAATTAAGCTGTCCTGCCTGCTTATGACGCTTGTTTGTAAACAGCAATTGGACAAGCATCTACATACAAAGGTTCTCGCTAATCTATTTCATTAGTTTATTGGTGCCCGTGTGCTGCCAAACGGGACTGTCTGTTTCCTAGGAGCCTATAGAAAAAAAAGTGTCGATGAAATTCTTAAGGCCACAGAATCCGAAAGTTTACCTGGGGACATCTTATGAACAATATTGTGAATCATGTCTAACATTTTTGTATAGAGGGTCTACACTTTAGTGAGAAAGGTTCGGGGGCACCTTGTACATCAATATGCCGTAGTCCGCATAGTCGAAACAGTGGTTATGCGTGAGTATAAGTTTGTGCGCCTGTGTCATTAACGACAATAAAATTAATGCAGCAGACACGATTAGGTTTGTTTTATCCCAAAATTTTATGCAAGATGTCTCCTTAAATTCACTAGCATGCGTCAGGAGACATCGCTGGCACGCTTTTTAGCACATTTTTTTTTTCTTCTTTTCAATCGACAAATTGTACGAATCAGCTTTTATGTTGAATTCGAATCTGCGTTCATATTCAGATGCAACGAGCATGTCGCAGCGCCTAAAGAAGTAGATAGACGACTCCCGATAGACGGTAGCTAGACGCTCTATATAAGGTATTGCCGATCACCAATGGGATAACGAGAGCCGTGAAGAAAACTTCCGTGACTCCCGTGCCAAGTGAGAGCGGCTAAATGCATCGTCTTTTCGTTCTGCTTTGCATATCATAACGACAGCGGCCTTCTGTTTCATTTAACTATCAGCAAAAGGCTTCCCGCTTTCGCGCTATGTCGAGCCACTTCGAAGCCGACTACGTAAAGGTCATTTTTTCTGAAGATCATCTTCAAGGTCGATAGACTCGTCGTCTATCTTTCTCTATATCTCTCTCTCTTATTTATTTAAATGGCATATATCGGACACATCGGAAAAGCAGGCGGGCTCCATCGTGCCGCCTCCGCTGATCGATAATGACACGATATCTACAGCCGTTGCCGTCACACACGGTACCGTCCGTGGCCTCCGACGTGAACGAGATAGGCGCATGGTGCGAGCGTGGCACGTTACCATAGGGTCTCGGTTCATCTTGATAACTGCGCCCTGGTATCAGACATCGGGTCTGAGTGGGAGGCACAGGTACACGCGTACCTTTGACCCTGCTATGCTAGATATCCCAAATATATGGTTCATCGCCAGCGACAGGATAGCTTTTCGTTCACGTCGAGCGGATAGACACGCTAGTGGCCACGTTGCCAAACGATAGGGTTGTCACGTTTGTGCGCATTCATGTGTAGCTTTTGTTTCTCAATAACTAGTTCTCTTGTTTATTTGCTCCAAGAGTGTAGCTTTAACCTCATGAGGTAGAAGATAAAGTATCGTTTGAAGTATTCAATCTGCGAAGACCAAATGCCACGTTTAAAGAAACACCTCTCCACCATGTCCCATCTGTAAGTATAAGCGCGACTAGGAGCTCTATGGGAAAATACAGCCAGGGCATCCGAAGGACACTTCATTTCGTTTAAGATAATTTATATTCCAGTAAGGCCAGTAGTGATGGCAGTTAATTAGATTTTTATTTCTTTCTACTTTCGCAGAGTTATGTCTAGCCGGCCGGCTTAACACATCTCAAGGAGCCTGCTTAGCATTTCAGATCATTTTCCTTGTTTTATAGTCAACGCTGGGAAAGTACTCCCGGGGCTGTATAGTCTTAAGAAGGAAAGTCCACAAGTGGTCATCGAAAGCGACGGTCAACAAGTGGCCATCAAAGCTGCATGCATCTTCAAAGCCATAACAGCTCATTGAATGATAATTTATGTAACATCGAGCAAGACTTTCAGTCCTCCTGTGATCTTGCCTTTAACGTTTGAGCCAGGGCGAATGAAAAATAATAGCAAGGTTATTAAGCATCCTGCAAAATATCAGTCAAAGTTGTAAGGCAATCTTTGCAGATGTATTGCGGTTTTTCACAGTCATCGCCAATGTTTCTCTGTTATTTGATTGAGTTCACCTTTCTATATCTCAATCGGTAAAGGAGTGCTAGAGCGGCTTTTGCGTGCTCATTTAAGGCCGGAGATATTATTCGCAAACCGAAGTTGAACACCAGGGCACAATATACACAATGAATTACACTTGTGGCTGTTTCGGTAGATTTCCACATCACAAGCCCGTGGAGCGTTAAGGGAAGTGGTGAGAATGTAGTTTTTCTTTTTGTACTTAAATATTTAAGTTTTATACAGTGCAAATCTCGCTCACTCTATTTCCCTCGAAGAGAATAGTACCGCTGTCATGTTGCATAATGAGAGTCACGTGCGGTCGGGTTTCACTTATGTGCGCATTGTTTACTTTCACTACTCTGTATTAAAACCAATTCTCAGCGACAGCGCTCTTTTCTCATAAGCAATATTTGACTGCTCGGATATAGTGGCGTATTTGCGCATAAACTTACATGAGGCGTGGAATATTTAATGCCATTAGGTGATGCCTGCACCAAGCCGAAGTAAAGAAAGTGCCTTTAGAAAACGTTGCATGTCTTGACTGCGCGAAAGATCATCATGAAAAAGCAATATCCGATGCAGTGTTTTAGGGTAAGGATTATATTACAAGAATTCGCATTGAACTTGGTCATTATATCCCTGTCACTGCTGTAGAAAAAAAAACATTCCGGGCTTTAGGTACGACAGTCTGCTTGGCTAACCACTTGCAGATATTTGACCAGTAATCAAGGGAGAAGCTCATATGCGTTAAAGACAGCTAGCTGACCTTCTTTTTCGTTTCAGAAGCCTGCCTTAAGGCACTAGCTGACCTAGTTCTTGCACCGAACGCTCGACGTGTTTTTTAAAACTAAAGCTCAATAGAAGTTAACGATGTGGCTAGTACTAGGTCCTCTGCTCCAATATTCGGGGCTTGTATATCGATCACGGGCCCACTTTCATAATAGACTCCTATCTGATTATAAGTATCCTATAAAATATAGTATCAAGCATCTCGCGCCTGTCCGTGTCTGTCTGTGCTCATCCATTGCCGACGAGCAAACACGTCGTCCAGGATCCACACTTACCATCATGGAAGCCGCCGAGGTCGTCGGTTTCAAACACGGAATCATGTTGAGACGAGTAATACAAATAGTCCAAGTGCGCACGACACACACAGGTGAAGAACTTTACGGAGAGCGAACGTCTTCGTCCGTTCCAGCGGAGGAGCTGAGTGACTGTGCCTGTCCTCCTCGACCGCCGCCGGGCCTTTTATTGCGAAGGTCTCTGTGTTCTGGGTTGGGCTTCACCGCAGGACGCTGCTGCCCCGTAACGCAGTTCGGTCCTGCGCGAACGTCAGCGTCGCCATGCCATCTACCCTCCCCCCCCAACTCTGACCTTCTCCTCCTAACTGACTTCCTCCTTTCACCACCTTTCGCCGCGTAGCGCTGGCGCTGGCGTCGTTGCCCTGTGTTGCGCGCTCCTCAGTCACGTGACGAGAAGGGAGTCAAAAAGAAACGCTCTCTTGCTTGACGCTGCGAAGAGGGTAGTGCTACGTAATCGCACCCTTTCTTGCGCTGCGAGCACCCTCCGCAGTCTCCCGCTGATGGGAGTGCCTGAGCACCCTTTCTCGACGCGACGCCTCTCCGCTTGGCGCCGAGTCACACTTCGGCGTCTTCGCCTTCGCTGTTTCTTCCCTTTCGGCGCGGCGCGCTTGCCCGTGGAGACTCCGGAAAACACAGAGAAACGCGTCGGTCGCCCGCTGGCCTTCGAATTTCGCGACGGCATGCATGCGCGCGAATTTTGCGCGTGTCGCCGGGGTAACACGAGAAACACCTTTATCGCCGTTAACTGCATACCTACGAGGTGAAGTATATGGATGAGATTCCGTCGATACTAAGCAGAGGGAACGTGTCAGATTAAATAAAGCACGCAGTGTGTAGCGGATGCTCGATATGGGTTGGGAGTGTTCCATCTTATTCCTCCCTTCAATTACTATTGCTCCTGTCACCTGTCTCGTTACACATCCGTTGATTAATATTTTTCTTCTTTTCTCTCCGAGACGTATATCGCGTTCGGAAATTCGAAATGCAGTCCGCTGATAAGATAGCGGGAATGAAGGAACGTGGAAGTTGCCGGGAAATCGAGGCGTGGTAAATCCCCGGATTTTGCTATACCTAATAATGAATGAGTGCGCTGCTACAGCGAACGTTTCGTGCCGTAAACGCCTTTCTCTGATTGTGGGTTCGGGCAAAACGTGCGCTGGTCGTTATACCAGGTATAACTTATTTTTCTTTTTTTCTAATTCTTCGTCTTTGTCACGTCACCCACTAAAGGAGGAGGTACCGACAAGCACAGGAGGTATTCACTGCCCGGTTTTTTCGTATGAAACGGGACATTTGGCATCGACAAAGAAGCACACATATTAGATGCCGGGACTTTCGTACAATGCTAGCTGCGCTGGGTACCAGAAGAAAAGCTGGGCGATTTGATTTTAGCGGGAAATCCCGAAGTTCTAGCGACGATCCTTATGCATTTACAAAACAGGAAACCTAGCTTTGACTGCGCTTCACTATCGGTGAAAGTGTCATGACAACGCGTGAGAAATATAAAATGGGGCTGCCGTAAATGGCATGACATAAATACGGCATACGTGGAGGTCAAGTACGAAAGGGACATCCCGTGTTGCTGCACTGCGAAATAGAGGTGTGCTACCGTTACGGAATAAAGCATGCACATCGGTATAAAAACTCTCTGCTCTAGGAGAGTTGTGTGATGTTTGTTTCTCTTAGTTCTTGCACAGCAAGCGTAACAGTCTCTCTCGACTCCCTCTCAAGCATCACACCCCTATAAAGCTGAATGTCTGGGCCGGATATTTGTGTAAATAGTTCTCGATTACTTTATCGTCTTTCTCTATCATTTTACTTCGCCCCCACCCCCTGCCTCCTCCACAGCCTGTCCTCAGCTGCAGCCCACCACTCGCGTCTGCTTTCAAGGTAACAGCAACGACAGCCTCGGCAGCATAAGAACCCACTTGCCGGAGAGGTTAATGAACGCCACGCACCTGAAGAACGCAACAAGAAAGAGCGTTGTAATATATGTTGACTACGGCTGCGAGAAAGGAAAGTGTGTAAGCTTAGGGATCATAGATTGAACGGGCGTAATGAAGGTGGTCGTTAGAGAGAGGGTCACCAGCGACAGCCCGCTAATGTGATCACCTACGCGTTGGGATTAAGAAGATCTGAAGAAGCAATAATGGGCCTTTCCTTTTTTTCTTTGCGTGATCACAACATTAGTGGACACTCTCAATACCATACGAAATGTAAACCGAAGAGGAAAGTTCTTTCTGGCCGTCTCAATCACACGGCAAAATAGCTTCGATAAAATATTTGACAAAAAGGAAAGGTAGGTGACTCACAGATGGTATCGCAGACAGGGCTTCATATGACAAATTGTTTTTAGTTTGTTCGTTAGCTGTTAACGAGATGACAAAATACTTTGATATAATATGCGTGTTATTTTTTAAAAGAAGTAGGGGAGGGGGCTAGAAAGGTGTTTCGTATCAGATTATATTGCGTTGACAGGACTATGAAAAAATGTGTTCACTTCGCTCGTAAGCTGTTTCTTTCTCTTCTTGTGGTATTGTTGACGAGTCGCGGACTTGGAAACTTGGTTGCGGCAGAATTTCTAAAATTCACTAATTTTTCGGTGCAAGGATTGAAGGCCCGAATCAAGAATTTGTTTTCATTAGTCACTTGGTAATTTTTTAACAACTAATCTTGCTGGAATGTTTTCAGCGGTTGCGTTTAGAGAGGGGATTTCTGAGTTTCACGTGTACTAGAAATGTAAAATCGCAATGGTTGGCTTACCACTGCGATTGGTAAGCAATTGGCTAATTGGAAAGCTAAGAAAACTTGGACAAACCAAAGCCTGAAGCTTTCGACGACTCCTTTAGACGTTTCGTATATATGACTCTGTTATGATGCAATTCACCCATGAGCGACAAGTTTGTTCGCCTCCGCAGCATGTTCGAAGCCCTTAGGGCTTTTGCGGACTCGCAAAGAATTTGTGAGTTTAGCAGGTGCAATGTTAAAATTTCTCATCAACCCATGATCGTGGCTCTCAGGATCTGGCTGCCGCATTCTGAAAAGCAGACAATTCAATAACTAATTTAGGCCCCTCTTTTCGTGGTAGCGTTGGGTATTTAGCATGCGTGAACGTACGATGCATGAACGCAGCCAGCAGACCTTTGTGATCTTGCATTCCACACGTAGTAGTAGTAGGGTTTACACTTTATCATTTACCAAGTCTTCGGAGCAGTTAAACGTGACGTCACAAAATTGAACACTTTGACTCGAAAGATAAACACTATCCAACGCGTCTTCGGAAATTCAAATATCCGCACACTACGGCGGCAGGAAAACTTTTTCTCGCTCAAACAAACGTGCGTGTGAAGATGGCGTCTGGAAGCCAGTAGCTCCGTTTCCAGTGCCGTTACCACCATTACAACGGCGCCCTCACGCTTTACCTCACACTCCGTTACGAGAACGAAATTGTCCAGAACGAGCAGTGAAACCCCGCCCTTGAGTTAAAACGAGCGTTGCGATGGGGTATGCTATCGGTTTCAAGGTCTGTCTTCCGCCTTTTGCGCTCCTATTCAGCAGCCCGATGGTGTCGCGCCCGGCAATTACGCATCGGCGCACAATGCGTGGTACGTAGAAGGTAAAAAACAAAAGAAGACCTGCCAGCTTTCGTCGGCTAGCTGCCCAGTCTTGGCTCGATGCCATGTATGCGTGTATTAAGAAAATACATGCATTCTGGGATCTCAGAAATGAAAGCAAATAAACGGCGGTGAGTTTTGCCCGGGGCACTCTTTCTTCGGTAAATTGGCTCCGTTGTGTTGGTAAAAGCGTGCAGCATGGTGAAGCTGGAGTCAGTGCTAGTCGGTGGCGGAGATAGAAGGTGTCGGTGCACACCGCGTTTCAGTGCGGCGCATGTGCACGTCCGCACCACGCCGTCTGCTGTTCAGAACTGTGAACATACGGTGTTCTTGCAGAGCACAGGCGTGCGACGCTACCTTAGGATTCTTCGACGTCTTGTCCACTTCATGCCGCCGGCCGGTGCCCGCAGCATCCCTGCGCGGCGGATGTAGGCATCCGCGGCCGTGTCGTCTGCTATCGAAAACGGTTGCTGGCATAGGTTGCTGGCAAGAAGGCATAGGATTGCGATAAACATGAGATTACGATGCTTCGATAACTTTGTGTATCATGTGCTTTTTGACGAATATACACTGTGAACAGGAACCTACGCGCAAGCGTAAGTTTCGCCGACTCTTGGCGCCATTTTCTTGGCACTATATACCATCTTTCGTACTTGTCAGTGAGTGTCGAGCCCTCCTGACCGCTTCGACGCTGCTGCATGGTTCTTCGGGAGACGTGTTTTACGCCGCCTCGCTTTAGTCTCCTTTCCGAGCGAAATTGCGACGCGTCTTCGAAGTCATTACATATCATGCGTGTCGAGAATGCGCCTGCGCGAGACCCAATAAAACAAATGAAGCGTGAGGTTCTTGGGGAAACCAACGAAAGGGTGAACCCGCTGACGCTAATAAAGTGAGAAAAAAATATGAAGCGGTTCCGTTGAGTCATCCCGTGGAAAGATTTGGCTAGTTTGAGCGCCAGCATAAATAAGGAAGGCAAACTTTTTAGCCGTTCTGAGAGTGCGAGCAGAATGAGTCGGTGGGACAACTTTCTCTCGGTCGCGGCAGACGTGAACGACCGGGGAACTACACACACGTCGCGACTAGTGCGTTCGGCGTTTCCGAGGGTAATCGCTTATCGAGGCATATTCGCTCGAACAATTTCGCTGGCTCGGAAAATTTCTGCTCTCGCAGCCTATGGCATGATTTGCATGCCACCCTCGCATCTCACGCAAAACTATACGCTCGGCGGTTACTTAGGAATTTAGTACAATCTCCGCGGTCAAAACAGCATTCCACATTCCCTTCGGGCCTCGGCGTTCAAAAACACAGTTCCCGAGAGACGCCGATATTGAAAATAGTTCGCCTCAACCATGACGTCACTGAAATCAGTGAACGTGATTGGCTTCCGCATCTATGCAAATTCCCCTTGAATTCGACAGCCACGTCTCGGCCACTACATTTCTTAAGTTATCACCGACTGTAGCCTTCTTGCAAGTTGCAACAGCAAACTGCGCTGTAACAGCAAAAAGGGAGTGTTTGTAACTTCATCGGGTGAATAACTATTCGTCCTTTATTTCATCCCGTTTCTGAGAGTTTTCCTACTCAGATATAGAGCCTAATTCACTGTGCTTGTGCCCGAGCTGAGTGACCTACTCTATGGAAAAATTGAACGTACACCATTGGGCAGTACAAGAGCTCTCAAATACGGAGTCCAATATGAACCAAGCCAATACTTCCGCAAAAGGAGTTCCCATTGCTTTTTACTCCTCCTTTTTTCTTGTGGAGTTTGGAAATTCAGGGACACCGTGTACAGGAACTGTAGTGCTACTGTTTAATTTTGTGGACTAGATTCACAGTGCACGCGTGTCCACATGGCGCGATACGTTTTTTCGTATTGATGTTATTTTTTGCGAAAATATCAAGAAAAGCTGTCAGGTTGAGCACATTGGTTATACGATACAGTTTAAGAAGAATGTGTCACTCTTTCGAGCTGTCATAGTCCCCCAACGACAATATTCACCTAGCACCAGCACATTCCTTTAACGTTGAGCTCCCAGTAATTTCAGGTCTCGCACGTCATACACTCATCAGCGTGTGACGGAGTTTCTGACAAGTAAACAGAGAGCTCTGAGTGTTAAATTAAGGAAGTGTACGGAAGAGTAATGAAGGCTATTGCTTGGGGACAGGATAAACCCCTCCCCCCCAAAATGCAAATTGTTTTATAGAGTGTAATACAATGCAACCGTCTTTGTTGATGAATATCTAACTAGACTCAAACAGACGTCACGTAAGTCTGTATTCATACCATGGTTTCGGCATCTAAGACCCCGGAATTTCATAAATTTAAAAAACGTTACCTAAACATGCAACGTCGCAGGACTTGTTAAGGCATAGTCGAGTTGGCGTTGCCATCGGCCTTTCACTGCCGCTTCTTTTCGCACATCTAAAAAAAAGCATGAGACACTCAGAATAGACCTGTTTGTATATTCAGAAATGTAATCGACACTCTAGCTTATCTTCAATATATCTCTGTATTGTGCTCTTATTGGTATCTTTAAAAAAGGCACCTGTCAACCTTGCTTTCCTACGGCATCTCCGCTTCGCCACTTTATCTTTGAATATGCGCGATCGTCAAATGATGGTCCAACCCTGTGGACACCTGACTAACTGGAAAACAAAGCGTCAACAACTCCTTCGTATAGACACGTTTTTCAAGGCTTTTAGCAGCCGTCACTCAAGTCACGCCTTGACTGGAGAGTGCTGCTCACAACAACGTGTACGCAGTTGTATTCCCACTGCCTAGCTCTCACGTGGGAAAGAACCATTTTTGCGGCTATGCCACTGTCTTCTATGCAAGAGGAAAATCCCACTGCCTCCAATCTCACTCGCGCTGGCGGTCATCATCGCCTGTCATCGGGTGCAGCAACCACGTTCTATACCGCGTGAAAAGGCTGCAGCGCTGTGGAATTTTAGAAACTCGAACGAAGTAATGAGGGACGGACGTTCGCTCATTTCGTTACAGCGATTACTTTCCAATACGTATACTGCACACTATACAAGAAAACTTGCAAATAAATGACTCCTACAGCAAAGTGAACATCCGCATAAAGTCTTATCGGTGGACACGCAATCAGCGTCTGTGAAAAAGTTGGGTTGGGTAGAGATGTATGCAGTGGTGCTCATTATGTTCTGTACTGATGGAAGGAGCTCGAACTCAGCTATGTGCTTCGACCTTCCATCTATGTCAGTGCGTGGACGACTACTTCCCTCAACTTCAAAGACGGTAAAGTATATCCTTCTTTGGTGTAGCGGCGTCGACAGCAGTTAGATATCGATTGACTACTCTGTCATTGCAATATTTGCACTATCATCACTATCTTCTATTCATTTCATTGCTGTTGAACTGAAAGAATTGGAGTAGCTGAGGCACTTACTGCCTCAGTATTGTCACATTGTAGCGACGGTGAAAAAATCGAGCACTGCAACAGGGTGAGTCAAGGATAAAACTTTTTCATTCTCGATCATGTAGTGATTTATTGTTACCGGACTTGGGAACGTTTCCGGTAACAATGAATTTATTCCGACAAATGAAAATTCTGTAGTAACGGGACGCACCTGAGCCACATGTTCTGGGCCTGCCCGGAGGCCCCCCATGAGGGTCAAATTCCCGGATGGTTGGAGGTGGGGGCTCCCCAGTTCCGACCCACAGAAACAGACACGCTTAATCCGGCAAGCCGAAGACACCGCCAGGGCCCACGGGCTCATGGCCGATGTCTAGGTTGGGTCCTCCCTTCTGTGAACCCTTCTGTGGACTCAATAATGTTTGTTGATCATCATCTCGATCTTGCGCGAGCACCAGCAATTACGTTGGTATGTACTTATGTCGTTTCGTTGATTCTGCAGTGAAAGCCATGTCTAATCAGAGTGCGCGTGCTCGCTTACATTCCAGAATGTAGAACGGCATTCGCGTCGCGCGCACCATCTGATTGGACGAGAACTGTTTCGCTGTAGAATTCGCGACCGTTGAATATCTTCACATTAGCCCAACTACAAGAAAAGAAAACAGAACACGTAGGCAGGTCTCATGTTTAAGCTTCCTCCTAACCTTCTGCGTAAATAATAAAACTCGACGAGCCACTGCAAAGCGTTTTTCCTAAAGGCGCGTTCGATGGTTGCACAGGAGTTTCAAAGCAGCCGAGCAATGTTGCGTCTACGTAGCCGAACTTCCCCGCAGCTAACCCTGGAAGCATCTGGGCGAAGCTGTGCGCTTGTGTGCGAGAGAAAGAGAGATGCAGAAAAACATATAAATTATGTCGCGTGTACTATGTAGCCGCCTACGTGCTAATATGCACGGGGAAAAGTATCGGGGACCGAAAGGCTATACGAAGAGGAGGAAAGCGGTAAAATGAAAGAAAGCGAGGCCATGAAAGTTTATGATCATGATATGTACTATGTGACATAGATACGACGGTACGGATGTAGATAATATACAGCTTGTCAACTCCGACAATGTCTCGAAGGAATGAGAAAAATAAAATCTGAAGCTTGACCTTTCTTTGAGGTAGAAGTTACATAACCTACCGTTCTTCCTTGCCTATGTTGCCGCTTTTGAAGTTGATTCCTTCAAAAATGCCCACATTCCTTCGAGGGCAATTAACCAGACACCGAAAGATGAAATGACTACCAATAAATATTCAAATTAAGAGAAAGAACAATAGAAACAAAGATAGTTCACATTGCTGGCATGTTACGAACAATTCGAAAATAAGTGATGATGAAAAGCACGTGTGACCGAAAGAAATGGTAGCATAGGGGTAACTCTTAGCAACGCAGTCTGCTGAATGACTCAGTGAACTTGTGATGTACTTTGCGAATTTCCCGGCGCCTGCGGTCAAACTGTACACTAGAATATCGGTTTCCCTGGTGTTCTCTCTGGTACATACTGCTGTCTTTCTGTCTCTTAGCGTTAGGCCTATATTATTTCATTTCATCGCTCTTAGCATGGTCCTTCATTTGTTCTCAAGCTTCTTCGTTAACCTCCAAGTTTCTTCCCCATGTGTTAGTAACCGGTAGAATGCATTCATAGTATACTTCCTCTTTTTTTCTTCAGAGATAACGGTAACTCGCTGGTCATGAATTCGTAATATCTGTCCTATGAGCTGCAGACCATTATTATTTTTCTGCAAATTTCCTCCTCAAGATCAGGGTCCCCTGTGAGTAATTAACCAAGATAAACATACTCTCGCAAACATTGCGGAGGCTGACTACCAATCTTAAATGCTTGTTCTCTTGCAAAGCTGTTGGACATCACCTTTGTCTTCTGCATATTAATCTCCAACCCCGTTCTTACATTTTCTTGGCTAAGGCGTCCAATAATTTGTTGCTTCATAGGATAGTAAACTCTGAAGCTTTCAGGAGTACATCTGCACGTAACTACATCGTTATTCACTTTTCCTGCCTGCAGCAGAAAGAGTAAGCTTGCGGCGAGGCTGCACCCACCATCGCAGCTTCCGTTGAAGTGTCACGCTGTCAGACCTGTCCGCGTTAAAGTATACCACAAATAAGCCTCGCAAACACCTCGGTACAGTAGCAGCACCTTGTCATCTTCGCGGAAAAGGTGAAGATATGCCAAAACGCTACGCAGTCTCTTGTTTCTGTAAATTGCCAACATTTCCCTAGGCGTAGTTCGTACTTGACTAAAGCGCAAGGACACGGGCACACAATCGTTCGTATTCTCTCCGTGGTGCGCCTTTATCGTTCCCAACGCGAAGAGAAACACGGCGTTTAGATAATAGCAGCCCCTACCTTACGACCGAGTGTTACTTCCACCTGCATGCCTCTCTTCGTGTTTTTGAAATCAAGTCTTATTGTTACTAGGTGCGTGATGCCTATGTATCTTCTTCTTTCAATAATATAGAAATCTCAACCTCCGAAATTCCATCTAGTGTTTTCATGGAAGAGTATGCGTCATTGTTTTCCCAACGCAACTCGTGTCTCTCTGTCTGCTTGCCCTATCTGACTGACTGACTATTCGTTTGTATGTATGTATGTATGTATGTATGTATGTATGTATGTATGTATGTATGTATGTATGTATATGTATGTATGTATGTATGTATGTATGTATGTATGTATGTATGTATGTATGTATGTATGTATGTATGTAGTATGTATGTATGTATGTATGTATGTATGTATGTATGTATGTATGTATGTGTATGTATGTATGTATGTATGTATGTATGTATGTAGTATGTATGTATGTAGTATGTATTCTATGTATGTATGTATGTATGTGTGCACGCGCCTGACGGTCCATTCTTTCAGCTGTCTGCCTGTATATAAAATGCGGCCGTCGTCTAGGACTATCCTCGTGAAAGGACGCAGTATAGGCTTGTGCATACCGAACAAGACTCGCGAACGCGTCACCACCACAGCATCGCATGTGGTAGGAGCACTCCTCACCCCTGTCACGCGCTCCTCATCACCAAGTCGTTGCTGAGTCGTTTTTTTCCCCCGTTCTGTGAAAAATGTGAGGGGAAAACGAACGACGGATCACCCTTGGAGGACCAGAATTTCCATTTCCGGACGGCGGGTATGCATTCCAGTTTTCTCTATGGGCACCCCGCGGAAGTTCCACGTGAAGAGATGAGGCACTGTTTCATCTTTCTAGATTGATTGTGCATCGGAGACCGATTCTGGGAATCATCGTAGACAGATGATGCCGATCAGAGCGGAATGAAATGACATGCGCGGAAGAGGGAATACAGTGTGAAAAACCAGGGGAATCCCTGCGCCCCCGCTTCGGATGAGGAATTAGCGACCTGCGGTGTGGGAGCGCCCGTTATATGCCCGACACACATACCGTATTCCCTCGAATACAAGCATCCCACATCGTCTCTGGAGTCCACACATCTCCATTAGAATGTAAGTTGGGCAGCGTGCCTAGATTCAAAGTGAACAAATCAGACTGAACCTATATTTCCTAGAAAACCGGAAATGGTCCGAAGTCCTATCGAACCTATCGAACAAATACGAACATATTTGTTACATGCATCCGTTGAAGCATGAACATAGTATAGTACCGACGAAGATGACGAGAAACTATTCCTTGCGCGAGCTTTCAGCTAAACTGGTTAGCGTTGCAATTCATCTTGTAAGTATACCCTGTAAATACTATTCTGTGTAATTAGTGCTTAATAATGTGTGTAATTAGCGCTGGTTTGACAGTAGGTTCGATTGCTGTCCTGTGCAGTCACTAGTTCGTATTGTAACTAGCCAAGCAATACTTCATGTACTATTTTTTGGGCTACTGAATCTGCGGCTGCAAAAAAAGATGGAACACCAACTAGCTGCATTAAGCCCGCTTTAGATAAAGCGACACTGGCGGCAACGTAGACATCCAACATTCGAATCATTCGAGAAAACACGGTATTATCTTTCGCAACACGCGCAGATGGCGCGTCCCACTGCTTGGGCATGCGCGAGGCGCCGGAAAACGTCTCGTGACACCCAGACAACTAGTTCACGCCAAGTTATCGTACGAACAAGAAGGCTCGGCCGAAGTAAACCCGAAAAAACGCGCGCATTCTTTCGGAAATGAATAAGACACCCTTAAGTACACCTATGCCCCCATAGACGGTGGGCGTGTCGGCCCGTGCGTGCATTGGTCCTGTAACGCCGCACAGCACTTTTTCTTCTGAAATCGATACAGGGATGCTCGACAGAGTGACTCAGAGTGACTGGGCGCACTCATCGCGAATGCCAGTGCCATGCCAACATATAAAAACCTTTAGATAAGTGCTTCTCTGTTTCTTTCCTCTTTATTCACTTAGTGCCCACTTGTTACTTTATTCCTACACTTCTTTCGTGGTAAACCAACCTCATCGATTAGGAAGCAACGGGAAAAAAAGAAAGATTAACAATGCTTTATTAACGAGTTTTTAGTGAACGTCATAAATCAATAGAATTAAGGACCATGACAGGCACTGTAATGCAGGGCTCCCGGTTAATTTTAATTAACTGCTGTAAATTACTTTCTTAAAGCTAACACGCTGCGCTACTAGGCCGGCAGTCACAAAAAGCTCTGAATAGGAGTGCTCATAACAGCAAATTCAAGCCAATCCTGACGCTGGACCAATAATTAGTGAAAGTGGTCGGCCGATGGTGGAGAGCGCTTACAAACGAAAATCTTTGTGAATTCGTCCCCTGAACCGTAAATAATGTTAAGAGACGCTGCCAGGTGCTTTATCAACGATTCCGTACCTAACCCTAGGAAAATTTGCATACTGTACCTATGATTCCCATGCTGCTTGAGCGATTGTGACACCCGATTCTCCTCTAGTAATTATTCATTGAAGCTTTATGCTTGCCCGTCTGGTTTGAGTGCGTCCATGGATAAAATACTGATAGCGAGGTCTGAGAAATTCCTCTTGAGATTGCAGAAAATTTATATAATCTAATTAATTTTACCTTATCAAGCACTCTCATACCCTCATCTGCCAGTACCAGTAGGCAAGGGTATGAAAGAAAAGAGAAACTTGCACAACAAGAGTAATAAATACACTGTTTTATCTGACTTTTTGAAATTAGGACATGCGTGCATAGGTTTGTATGAAGATGATGCAAGTACAGGTACATGAAGTACGTTCATACTGTTTCTGCTGAGTTTGTTACTGTTAGATATGCAAGTCACTTGCCGTCAGTCGCTGCTTGGAATTTGGGAAGGAGGAGCTTGTCCAAGGCCGTCCTAATGCAACTTTTTTTCCAGGATTCTTCTTCACATCTGTTCCTGACGGCAAGTTCCAAAATAAACTCTAACTCAAAAGAGATACAGTTCGCTGTCGAAGAAAAATCATACATGGTTCGCTTTTTTTTTTTCGACGAAGAAGAAGAAGAAGAAATAAACTTTATTTAAAGAGCCGGCACTTCGCTTTTAGCGGCCTCAGGTGTCGGCTCGAAGTCCTTGGACTCGGGCGGCATCTTCGGCTTGCCGGACGGCCCAGAACTGGTCTTCCAGCTCCGAACTTTTCAGGGCCGCCTCCCAGCGGCATAAAACGGTTGAAACATCTTAAATGAACACATAGAGTTTGATGTGTTCACTGAAGCCCAGCAGAGATTTATGGTGTGAACCATAAATCGAAAGATAGTGAGTAGTAAGGTGGGCAGCTTGGATGTATAGCCCTACTTTCGATAAGTGTAATGTCGAAAGCCACTGCGCTAAGGCAGCGCCGATGCCACTTACCTTGTTCACACGCAACTACCAACCCCGTTCAGAAAGTTAACCTGATGTTCACAAAAGCAATTCTCAAGATTTCTTTTCGCTTTAACGTCTCAGTGCACTGTTCAGTTACTGTTTTCCCCTGACGCCTCCGCCAGTGGAGAAAGTTATCCAGCCACTCAAGCAGTTCAGTTTATCGGGGACAATCTATTGACGTATCGGAGAGAAATAGTGGGCTTGGGGAAGTAGCCCTACATGTTGTCACGGATACACGCAAGGCCATGGCGATAATCTTGATAGAGCGATAAAGACGACAACAATGCTGGTGGACTGGACGCTCGAGTTGGCTGCCCTGAAGTCTGTGCTTTTGTGCTACGTATACCCTAACAAGTGCCAACAAGCTACTGTCGTCTAAATTCTACAACCGCCACAATGTCATAGCCGCAAATTTTGAAATATCTCAGCAACAACGCTGGTTAGCAAGAAAATGAGCTCTCCCCTAATGGAATTGAGAAAAGCGATAGGCTATACTAAAGTCTTTTCGGGCAACGAAAAGATAAGAGAAACCCCATTGGCACCTATTTCAATGCGATGAAAGCCGTCGATTGCTCGGCCCTTCCGCGTATGGACGTCTCCCCAACGTGAATAATGAGGCTGGAACTTGCGTCATTGATATTTATATAGCTTGAGCGCCTTGCTATGCGATCAGGCCTTCTGGCTACGCTCTTTGAGCGAACAGTTCGCGAAATTTCGAGGTGAGGGGAGGGAGGTAAGTGGGATAAGTTAGTTAGTGCGTCAGTGAGCTCTTCTTTTTACGCCAGCTGCAGGTTGTCTAGCCGTTCTTGTTATTTTCAACTTGCAATAAGCGAAGGATTGCACTGCAGTGACCGAAGGTCTGTTCGAATGTCCGCATTGCAACTGCGTCCCTTGAGAATGCAGTCAAGCCAATCATTTAGTGTTACGCCCGCATATTATGCGTTCTCGCCGTAAGCGGTGGTGAAACTCGGGCAAATCCAGCGTTGCAAAAGCGCAGCGCCACACATAGCCGCGTGTGTTCCTCTCTGTATATACGCACACGTAGCGACAACCTTCGCTGCAAAGTGCGTCAAGATCTCTTCGTTTGCATAGGAATGATAATTTCTACAGTAACGAGCATTTCATTAGACAGTTATAGAGAATCTCTAGACTTCGCACGGGCAGCAGATTATCGATAGGTAGGCTTCACACTCATGGTCTGACACTTTTTATCGATTAATGTCTACAGACTTCGCGTAAATACCTATTCTGTCTACGAGCCATGACATGTCAAATTATGTGTTTGTTTGCTTGCTTACTTGCTTGCTTTATTGATTAATTAATTAATTAATGATTGATTGATTGATTGATCGATTGATCAATTTTAACGCTCCCAAAACATCGCTTTGGCAATGAAAGACGCCCTATAGATAGAGGGCGGAAGGAAAGAGGGAATGCCCTATTACTTCCAGGCCATGTGAAACGGAACCAATGCCCACAATGCAAACGCCGAGGAAGACCGGGAGCGCTTTGAAACTCAAATAAAACATGCAGTGGCTTCCTATTGACTTTCCAGATAAGATTTTGTGACGGGTATCGGCCTGTTCCAATGCGAATATTGCTTTCTCTTTACGTCCAGCTGCCACCCTGAACCTGTCGCGCTACTAGCTGTTGTCTCCGCAGCGCACTGCACCGGTTTAGGTGCGAAATCTGCCGTGTCGCTGTTTGCCTGAGGCCGTCCTTCAACGCGCTCGTAAACGGACGACTGTAAGTGCCTGGCCGGCCACCTTTTGTTTTTCTTAGTTTTCAGGCGTCTCTTCGTCGCCAGAACATCGCTTCTACAGGGTGTTTTTGCGCTCCGCCGGCCAAGTGGAAGGAAGCACTTAACACGGGGCGGTGGCGACATGGTCGTTGTCTCGTCAATCTGACACCACTAAAAGCGTGAGCGCTTAGCTACGAGTGACCGCTTTGGGCTCCGAGTTTTCTTTCGTACTCTGCGGAAATTTTATCAAAGCAGCAGCGGCGCAGGAATACATGCTTCTGTTGAGGTTATTCATTATTTTAGCGCGCCCATTGCTGTCATGAACTCTGTGCGTATATCGAGTGGTGGATGTCAGGCCTATTTGAACAATGAAGTTCATGCGTTATGCGAATAACATAGTTTCTATTTGCCCAGTGGAAGGGAACTTCCTGCATATGGGATGCTAGTCCTGGTTTGTCTTTTGTTTACCCGTCAGTTTTACAGCACATGTAACTCACAAATCTTATGCAAAGTGTGTCATGAGTTGTATTATAAAATGCGAATATATCGTAGACTGTTGAAGCAGAAAGAAACGCGACGGGAAACCGATGGGCTAAATTTTTGGCAGACATACAGGGGGTTTCATTGAACACTTTGAAAATATTTTAAAGGTTGACTATGGCACATAGCACAATTCTAGTTCATGAGCTGGTGTACTCGAAGAGGCGGACACTACTTGCACAAAAAATTGAGATGCGTAATGGATTAATTAACAAAAATCTCCTAATTAGGCGTTTAACTCATTACCGGCCTTACAGCCCATATTGCAATTTCGGAATTGTGGCCGTGGAGCTTGCAAAGCGAATCCACTTCGCACGAATTCTCAGGATGACACCAGTGTCGAGTTATTAACTCCTGAACTTTTTGGAGAAATGCCTTGGCGTTCCAGTTACTTTCTTAGCAAAACGTCGTTTTGTGGATTTAAGCACAAAAGCACAAAAGTAACTGGACGCCAATGCAATATATATAAGATCTCATATATCCAACAGACAATAAAGCCAAGGAAAACACAGCAAAAATTACATGTGTTTTTCAGTTTGAAATGTAAAAATAAGAAGGGCAAATGATGAGCCAAACTGGCACATTCCACATTAGGCGAGCGATGTACTAACAATTGAGCTTGGTTATGTATTTCTTTGGTATGTATTGGTAACTTTAATACATACCCTATTGGGTAAGTATTTATGTGAAGGTCTGGTTACCTAGCTCCACTCATGGTCATGGCGGCGGGTGCAGTAGGAAGAAGACAGGTAGTCACTGTAGAATCATAAGCAACAAAAAGGAAAAAAACAACAGTGGTATACAATATAATGGCGTCACGTACAACGCATTATAGATTTGCTAATGCATAGTATATTTTAAGACCAAATACACTCTAACAGCAATCACACAAAATACTGCTGCTTACATTATACTAATGCTCGACGAAACATCGTCTCGCAAGGGGCATACATTGTCACAACTAACCGACTGATCGCCACTTAGGAGGAACAATGTCAATGTCTATTGTTTCATACGACGAGTGTTCGTTTAACGGCGGCAATATTGTAGTTCGAAAATAACTGCTCGGAGTGCGTTCAACGATCCTCTCAGGAAGGCTGTTTTAAAACGCTTAGACTCGAAGTGAACGCCCAACACTGAGACGGTGAAAATGTGCGCCTACAATAAGCGAAGACCTTAACAAGCAAACAGCTCCACGTTGTCTGCGCCTATTTCCACCTGTTCAGGCATGATAATATTCAGAACGAGGAAGGTAGCACGTTGATGTAAACAAGTTGTCGAGGGCAGCTCGAGGGACCATGACGTAGGGATTGGTTCGCGAACCTGGGTGTCCTCATTACGCCGCCACACAAGTTCCGGTCGAATGCGAAACCATGATTTCGAACTTGAGAAGGGTAACTATAAGTAATTCCAAATTGCAGAGAGCAGTCGGCGGAAATGAGAAACGGCGCACTTGAAGACCAAGTAACGACAGCTAGATTTATAGTGTATCTAGCTCACCTTAGCTATTATATGACGGGAGAGTTGGGGCGTGAAAATTGGCAGCGTGCCAGGGGGTATTCGTGGAGTGCAGCTGCGATTACGGCGACTGAGCCTGCGTTTTTAATTTATTCGTTATTTAGCATACGCAAATCTGCACGTGTGTTTTGTTTGTTTGTTTGCTTGCTTGCTTGCTTGCTTGCTTGCTTGCTTGCTTGCTTGTTTGTTTGCTTGCTTGTTTGCTTGTTTGCTTGTTTCTAAATTTGTTTGTTTGTTTGTTTGTTTGTTTGTTTGTTTGTTTGTTTGTTTGTTTGTTTGTTTGTTTGTTTGTTTGTTTGTTTGTTTGTTTGTTTGTTTGTTTGTTTGTTTGTTTGTTCATTCGTTTGTTCGATTGTTCGGTTCTTTGTTTGTTTGTTTGTTCGTTCGTTCGTTCATTTGCTTTGTGGTGCATAATGAAGTTTCGAAGTAAACGCATGGGCAACTGCTGCTATTAATAGCAGACGCAGAAAAAATTCAAGCCGCGTCTCAAGTATTATCGATTCCCGCACTGCACTAAGTATTAAAAATACAACTACAAAATACATAAATTGTGCACGCATACGTAACAAACAGTAGAATGCTTTTGGAATGACACTGTAACACACACAAAAAAAAAAACTGTTCACAGTGCATCGCATCTCACGTAAACAATGCATGCGCTGCAGGTACAATTACCAATAGAGTTGCTATCCTATTTCATGGGTAGGCAATTGCCCATCGAATCAGATGCTAACTCTACTGCAGCGTATACGTAATTAATATCACGTGCAGAGTATACGTGATTAATAAGTTATGGTAGTTAGGAAAAGCAACACGGATAAAATGAGCTCCGAAAAATTAGTTAAAATAAATACTTCTGTTTAAAAAAAAAGAACGCTGGAAAATATGCAGTTACTGCGTACGCTGTAGAGGGGAAAAAAACAATTTGACATGACGTAAAGGAGGAGGAGGAGGAGGAAAAAAAGAAGGAAAGGCAGGGAGGTTAACCAGAAGCACGTCCGGTTTGCTACCCTACACGGGGGAAGGGGTTTAAAGGGATGAAAAGAAAGGAGAGAGAGGGAAGAAAGCACTCGCAGTATAAACACGTGCGGTTGTCCAACACTTCACAATCGGTCACTGAGGCCAGTCGACTTCATGAACTGCAACAATGCCCGCGTCGCTTTGTAAGCCTGCGACGCGTGGGGCCACGGACATGACGTAAAAAAAAAAGCGTGTAACTATTATCGCAGAAATAGTTCAACAGTTGTGAAGGTACGGGCTTGATAAGGATCATGGTTCACTAAACAAACGATTATATTACAACAGATAAAACGCATTTGTTCCCAGTGTCTCCCTTACTCTGGCAGGATGTGTTTTTTTTTTTCTGCTGTGTTTTTCGCGTAGCCACTGCGGCACTGAGTGCTGTGTACTTTAAGCTTCCCGTTGCACTAGAAAAAGATACTAATCTTTAAAAAAAATCAGTTATCCATCACAGTGTAGTGAGGAAGTGCGGGTTAATTTCAACCGCCTGGTTTTCTAGTAACAAGCACCTTAAGTAAGCGTGTAAATTATTTAACAATGTAGTGGGGCACTCCGGATTAATTTCTACCACCCGGTGTTATTTAACGTACTCCTGAAGCTGCATGTTAAGCAACACCAGGTGGTTGAAATTAATTCAGAGTCCCCCACTGGCGTTGTTAAATAATTTACACCGTTAAACGCAAAAAAGGTGTAAGTTAGTTTATAACTGACACCCATACACCCAAAAAGGGTTTAAGGGTGCGAGCTATAGATCAATTTACACCCATGTTCACTTTAAAAGGTTGAACTTATTTTACTGTGTACGGTGCGCTTCGTAATCAAATCATTGTTCTGGCACGCAAAACCCAAGATGTAATTTTTTTTAGCTATCCGTCCGTTTTAAGGGCGTACTTTCCACGTAAAGTTCTTATCTACAGAAAGGAAACGTTGTTGGTTTAAATAAAAGTTCACTTCGATGCGCTCATCCGCTATCTTCCCCTTTCAATCTCCGTGAAACTACCGCGGTCACTAAAGCCCTCCCCAACTGAATCTCCCCCTCCTCCCCCTCCCAGTTCCTGCATCTTCAAACCACTGCGTCCGGTGGTTAGACAACGTGGCAAACACTCAGTACGGCACAAGAGGGACTCCCTCGTGTTAGTCACCAGTGTTTTTTTACAGAGGATGTTTACATGCTTAACTCCCGGGATAATTGATGCGCGCGCTCAGGGGGCTGTGTTGTTTCCGGCTATACGCGAGCCGTCCGGGTTTTCTCCGGGGAACGTACGCATGGTATCGCTCGCGACGTACGCACGAATTTTCTTCCGAATCTTTAAGGTGAGGCTAAGAAAAAATTACCTGCAAAAAAGGGTGGCCATTATGGGCGGCATTCCTCAGAGCGGTCGGCCGTTATGGTCTAGAAGAACTTATTGGGCGAGTTGGTACATATTAGCCAACATTGTTTAACTGCGCGAGCAAACGAACCACAGAGACAGCGTGGAGCAAGGAGGCAGCAGACTTGCAACTAATATTTATTCCACAAAGAGCACATATAAGTACATCCCAGATGTAACCAACTAAAGCCTCATGCCAACTATCGTTGTTAAATCTGAAACAATGTCGCCGTTATGGTAACCAATTTGGTAGCAAAATCTACTCCATATATAGAACAACATCACGCGTTTAAAGCGAGCTGATCACTATCCTCACAAATATTTCCGGCGCATTCGTCCATCAGAGATCCCGGTGCTGTTTGACCCCCAGCATGCCTAAATAAAACCAAATAACTCCACATGGGCCCGACACTGTGACACAGTTTCAAAACGCGACTGACTAATTGAAGAATAGCGCGGCGCGTCTGCTGATGATCGCGTCACCTAAGGAGAAAAATAATAACTAAGATCACTACTTTTTGATCACAACTACAAAATGCGATTTCGGCATGCGCTCTATAAGCAAAGTTAAACAAACGGCATTTTCAACCGGCACCTCTCATCAGATTAGCTATTTGAAGAAATCGTTAAAAGGATATCGGCGGCGCCGAATTTCATATTTTCGTTCATGTTGACGTGTCAGTCTGAACTACAGAAAGGCATCTAAGCATGCCCGGAGTTGGAAGCATTGGTTATGATTGCGAGCACAAGTGGTTTAACCCACACCCTCCGCAACGCTCGCTCCTCCAGAGTCAATAAATCCCTCCATATCCGCAACTTGTTTGCCACCGTTCTGCTGAAGTGCGATACCATCTCGTGGTTTGTTCGGCCACCCTTGGTTTTCCGACAGACGCGCATCCTGCTGCTACTCGCCGGTGCTTCAACTTTAGAAGTGCTGGATCGGAAGCCCATGTCCGGACACTAAAAACGTTTACACTTCTGTCCGGCAATTCTATCGCGCCGGGACTCCAGAAGCACATGGCGATACTGGAAATTTTAGAGAAGGGCAAGGGGAAGAAATGGAAAATGAGAATTAGGTATGGAAAAAGTTACCTCGTGAAGCCAGGATATCCGCCGGAATATGCGAGCCGGGGGGCAATTTTTCTTTAAATTTATGCCTTACCGAAATGTGCATCATAAACGACACGCGTGGAACAACTTATAGCGCAACAGAATTGAAGGACAGAAAATCCTGCATAATGACCCGGAATACCTATCCTCTCTAGCAATAAAATACATAGCGACTTTATCACTGTAAGTAATGTTTTAGGTATTTTTTCCTTTAAAAACTGTTTGGCGGAATGTCGTCACACAGTGTGCAATGATTTCGTTAATAAACAGGTAGTTTTCCCAATTTATACACTTGAAATCAGCACATAATAATATTGTGGTGTTTAGTTTCCCTTTATTAGCCTACTGTGATGTTTCCACGGAGATACGAGATGTACTTATGCGTTTGTTTTGTGGAGGACAGTAGATCAGTTTCCTCGTGAAATTTGGCCGCAAGATTTCTTGCGTACATTAGCTACACTTTCCTTTAGAAGCATTATTGGGGCAGAGTAGCGTAGAAAATGAAAAAGTCAGAAACGCCTAGCGCTGCGTTAAAACCGCATGAGACCATCCATGTGCAAGGAGCTGACAACATAAAAAGCAACAACAAATAATTCTAGGAAGAAGAGGGAAAAAGTTGAAATCCATAGGCTTGTGCCAAACACATACGGCCTATATGCAAAGCAAAAATTAACATAAAGCCAAGGTCTATAACTTAGCCAGAATATATATATATATATATATATATATATATATATATATATTGTGGCTATCCATTAGTCAAATAAAGTTACCATCATCAAAGTTTAATTAAACGTACTAGCTGGAGCTGTGAAAAATGGGTTTTATCTCTTAAAGCAATGCGCCATGTTCTTGCGGTCGTCCCGATATTTCTGCAAGCCAATTCAAATCTCTTTTTTCATGGTATAAAAACATGCGCTCAACTGCGTTCTGTATCACTTATGATGCGCGCCAATTCTGGCTCACAAATTTGCAACGAATAGTTTCCTTACAAAACTGACGTACGTTTAGGCATATCTAGCCTTAAAAAAAAAAGCTTGTCTATTTTTTTCAGAAAAGAAAATTAAAATGTGCATTAAGGGGTCAACGAATAACGCACCACAGTGGAGGTGCGGCTACGGCGTCCTGCTGCTGGACACGAGGTAGTGGGTTCGACTACCGCCCACGACGACCACGTTTATGTGGAGGTCAGCGGCAAGAAGGCTCGCGTGCCAGACTTTGGGTGCGTATAGTAAAGTTCCGCAGGTATGGTATGGTACGAAAAACTTCATTGAAGTCCTGCAGAGCGTGTCTCAACACGAAGCGGGCCGCTCCCACGTAGGAACAGAAAGGCCAAGCCTCTCGGCCGCGTCATGGGCCTGCTGGACAGCCCAAAGTGTGTCGGCCAGAAGAGGTCTGCGGAGGGCCGCGTCCCACCTGGCCGAGTTGTTATCGATTGTAGAGTGTGACCGGGCACACCGCCAGAGCATGTGATCAAACGTGGCTCCGCGTGAGGGACAAGAATTGTCGGTATAAGTATCTGGATAGATCGTGTGTAAGAGACACGGGTTAGGGTACGTACTCATTTGCAAAAGCCGAAGTGTGTGGACCTGAGCTCTGCTGAGCCGCGGATGTGGAAGGGAATGAGTTCTGCATGCGAGGTAAAAGTGTTTAGTAGTCTCGTTGTAGGTAGAGGGAGTGTCCCTATTCTCGGGGGAGTCGTCTCCAATCTGTCCGGGGGTAGCGCGGTAGGTTAGGTCGCACGCAGCCCCGTGAGCTGACTCGTTGAGGTTGGAGGGAGCACGCTATATCTGACCCTGATGTGCGGGAGACCAACAAATGAAGGGGTGTGTGATTTTCTTACCCTCGAGGAGCCGAGGGCCTGGTCAGAAATAATGCATTTTTCGAATGTTCTGACTGAAAACCTCGAGTCGCTTTAAATAGCTAGCGTCTCGCTTGTCCTCAAGTAAGGCTAGTGCGATTGCCACCTTCTCGGCAATTTCTGATTTCCTGGCCCGGACTGAGGCAGCATTGGTAATTTATTGTTTAGGATCGACGGTTACAATTGTGAAGGCTTGGCGTCCTTTATAGGAGGCAGCGTCTACAAAGCTGACCTGTCACTGATCACCATATTTGCTTAAGGATGGTGGCAGCTCTCGCTTTCCTTCAACCGCGATTATGATCGGGGTGAATGTTTTTAGGGATGATTGCCACCGTAATGTTCTCGCGAACAGAATGGGCAATGTTGGAAAAGCCTTCTGCGATCCCATCGGGGCAATGACCGAGCTCCCGCCGAATGCATCTACCCGTTTTAGTTGTAATGTGACGAGCGCGCGTTCCTGAGCTTCCGCTATCTCCTCTACGGTGTTGTGAATTCCGAGCTGAAGTAAACGCTCTGTGTGAGTGAAAATTGGAGGACGCTTAAGCGTCGCCATTAAGAGTGGAACGCGATAGCGTTATCGGGCCCCGTTCGCATCGCATTTTCCTTTGAGTAGGCTTCACTGCAACACATAACGTGGGAAAGTCAGCTTACAAAGACCAAGCTTACACCAATCTCCTTAAAGTCGGCTTCATCTGAAGGCCATAGAACCTTTTTTTATTATTTTAATAATTGTTTGCTATTGCCCCGACGCGCGCGTGTGTCCAAAACGCATTAGGCAGGCGAAGTCCCAATTTGACCTGCCGAGGATGCGAGCGCCATCTGGATAAGATTTTCGCAAGTAGCCTACCCGAGCGCGCCGCTGTTGGTACGGTAGAAATGCTGGAAAAGGAGTTTGTGTTTGAGTTTCCTCGTAACAGAATTATGTTTTGTCGTACATTCAAATAACAGTCCGACGCCACCCATGTTTGTAGGTTGTGGTTAAGTCGTACTTTGCAATTTTTCTGACGGGTTTCACTGTGAGAAATTCATTTTTTTTTTTGTTCACTAACTCGTTGTGACACGTGGAGGGCCTACGCAGTCGGGGTGGTTCTGGATGATTTTCTCAGCCACGGACGCCGACATCCCCGCCGACGCCGGATTTTCTGCGACACGGGGCCCTTAACGCTGTCGCGTTAAAAATTGCTATTCCGAAAACCCGTTTGGTGACTATCCTAAGCAGTGCGTTTAGTTTGTCTCTCTCTGTCCGCTTTCAGCGGGGCATAGCTGCTACGTACGTGAAGTGGCAGAGGACAAAGCATGCATTAAACGAAGGAGGTTGTCCTCCTTGAGTCCATGATGTCGACTGGAAACCCTCCGAATAAGATCAATGGCCTTATCTGTTTTGGCAACGAGCTTGGCTATAGTCTTACCGTTCGAGCAACCCGACTAGATGGTCATGCCTAGGATAGTGATTGAATCGACTCTTGGTATGTGGCCTCCATTTCTAGTGGAGGGCTTAATGTTGCTATTCCCCCGAGGTATGCCGCCCTTAGGCCTCGGACCGCATTTCTTGGGTCGACATAAAAGAAGCTGCGATTTCGATGGAGAGCATCGAAGGCCGGAGGGTTCGAGGTAGGCTTCGATGAGGTCTATGGCTTCTTGAAGAGCACACTCGACCTGACCTTCGCTACCTCCGGTACACCATATAGTGATGTCATCAGCATACATGGTGTGTCCGATGCCCTCAATTCCGAGAAGCTTTCTGGAAAGGCCAAACATGGCTATGTTGAATAGTGAGGGGGAGATAACGACACTCTGTGGTGTACCGTCCCCCCCCCCCCCTCCAGCTCTAGTGGTTGTGATTCAGGCTCAACAACTCTGAGAGTAGCTTTCTTGTCAGTGATGAAGGACTTGACGTAGTTGTAAAACCTTTGGCCTAGGTTAAGGTAACATTTTGAGGCGATATTATGCGAGTGAAGTATGTTATCAAAGGCTTTTTCAAGATCGAGATCTAGAATGGCTCGAGTGTCACTGGAGTTGCTATCAATAATCTGATGCTTAATTAATTTCATGGCGTCCTGTGTAGACAGACCTGCTCTAAATCTGATCATAATATAGGTGTAAATGTCATTATCCTCCAAGATCCGGGAGAGTCGGTTGAGGACCGCATGCTCTGCAACCTTGCCCACGCAGGATGTAAGCAAGATGGGTCGCAGGCTGTCAATGCTTGGCGTTTTTCCCGGCTTGGGGATGAGGACTATTAGAGCAGTCTTCCAAGGTAAAGGGACGGTTCCGTTCCTCCAGATCTCATTAATTTCAACCGTGAGGTATTCAATTGTCTTATCATCCAAGTTTTATAGGGTTTTGTTCGAAATACCATCCGGGCCCGATGCAGATCTGCCATTGAGTTCGTGCAGGGCCCGACGGATTTCCTCTGCTTCGAACTCCGCATCAAGGTATAGGGGTTATCCTGGCCCTGGTAGTCGGGATGCAGAGGGGACTGACCTGGTTTAACTGGGTCAAAATTCATTCCGAGCCTTCCCCGTTATACAGCATCTTCCATAGCCCGGAAGTTTGTTCGGGACGTCAAACCCCGTAATTTGAACTTTTGAATAATCGAAAATGCTCCCGTCGGGCAGGCGTTTATATTCTTATTGATGACAGCAAAACAGCTGCTTGACAAACGTCCGACGGCTTCGTGGCCTCGACAGATGGGCTGTGCGCCAGATAAGATTTCTGGTGTGTGTGTGTGTGTGTGCGTGCGTGCGTGCGTGCGTGCGTGCGTGCGTGCGTGCGTGCGTGCGTGCGTGCGTGCGTGCGTGCGTGCGTGTGTGTGTGTGTGTGTGTGTGTGTGTGTGTGTGGTGTGTGTGTGGTGTGTGTGTGTGTGTGTGTGTGGTGTGTGTGTGTGTGCGTGTGTGTGTGCGTGTGTGCGTGTGTGTGTGCGTGTGTGTGTGTGTGTGCGTGTGTGTGTGTGTGTGTGTGTGTGTGTGTGTGTGTGTGTGTGTGTGGTGTGTGTGTGTGTGTGTGTGTGTGTGTGTGTGTGTGTGTGTGTGTGTGTGTGTGTTAGGGAGAGAGTCGAGATTCACACGCTAGACGCATCAACAGCCCTTCTTTATAGCGCAACACATTCTTGCGCGAGTATAACACCTTGTGCAGCATAAGTGCGGCCTGTGTGTTAGTTGGTTCGACATGGCTTTTTCCGGCATATACAGCCTAGAAAAACAATGACTAACAGAAGAAATTAACGCGCGCCATAAAGCAATTACTATTGCATTTTCGCGAATAGGCCTTCTAGTTGTTAACCAGCGCTCTGCGCGTGCCTTTCTTCTGCTAGTCTCCATTTTTGTGCGTCGTTCCGTCACAAGCCGCTTTCTCTTGCCTCAGTCGTGTTTGCACTAAGATTAGACAGTACGCATCAACTGAGCCATGGGAAAATGCAACAGGTATAACGTTGACGGATAAACCAGACTAGGGATTAAGGATAAAAGACGATAGTCTATAGTTCATATTATCCCGGAATTACAAGAGTTGAATGAACCCTGCATCATGTGTACACGCGACAGACACCCGGTGGCCCGTTAGAGCAGGGTTTCTTAAACCCCAATTGGTTCACCGAGTCCCAAGTTTCGCCAGGGAGTTGGCGACGATCACCGTCGGCGACCATCGTCGGTCGAGTGAGAAAGTGCCTTACTGATGATAAAAATTTCGGGGGCTTTTACGTGCCAAAACCAAGATCTGATTTTGAGGCACCCCGCCTTGAGGAGGGGGGGGGGGGGGGGTTGTCTCCGGATTCATTTGGTCCATATGCCTCAAAATGGCATAGCCGCGCAGTGTGTGCTTTGTATGCCACTTGCAGCGACCGACTAACGAAGAGTCAGAGGTTATCTTGCATGCCAGATTGTGACGCCGAGTCGCTTCCTATCGAAGACCAAGAGAAGCCATCGGCTAAACGCCAACCCCCTATTATGAGGCACCCCGTAGGGGGGGGGGGTCTCTAGATTGGGCGTACCATGCACCCAACGCGAGTTGAAGGGGCGTGTTTTCATTTCGCCCCCCATTGAAATGCGGCCGCCGCGGTCGGGATTTGTTCCCGCTAGCTCGTGCTTAGCAACGGAATGCCAAAGCCACTAAGCAACCACGGCTGGGGAAAGTGCCTTCCGTGCGACATTTTTGGCAACGACGCATTTCTGCAAGCATTGGGAGTCCATATGGTGCCAAGCACACGCAGCCAATTTCTACAAAGCCGCATATTCTGTGTCGATTCGGCTCAAATGCAAAATAAAGGTGCTTTGGCGTTTAGCCGAAGGTTTCACGTTGTCTTGAGCAGGAGGTGACTTGGCGTCACAACCGGGCATGCAAGATAATCTCTCACTCTTCTTTAGTCGCTCGCCACGAGTGGCATGCAAAGAAAACACTGCTCGTATTTGCAAGCTTGAAGTATATGGTAATATATGGCCTTGAGTTGTCATGGCGCCAGCAGGATGACAGTTTTACTGCACATATTTTCTTACTTATCGCTTTCCGATCTGGGAATATGAATGCACTCTGAAAAAAAGTTGGCACTATTTGAGGCTTATCTTGTTTCCAAACAATATTCCTCCTCTCCCTCTAACGTGAACTTATTTTTAACGCCGCGTGCCCGGTATTTAAGATCACTAAGGGCACCCGGGTTATCGACGTGACGTAGCCTTCTTGACAGGAATGTGTAGCGTGTGGAAAGCTTTCAAGGAAGAATGAATTGAATTCTGGAGTTTCACGTGCCAAAACCGCAATTTCGTTATGAAGCACGCCGTAGTGGGGGACTCCGGAATAATTTCGACCACCAGAGGAGAGGGTCTTTAACGTGCCCCCAATGCACAGGACACGGGCGTTTTTCAAGAGAGGAAACGCAAGCAACACATATGACCATTGTTGTGGAACAAAGACACGTGCCAAACAGTGTAAACGTTTTTTTTTTCCTGCTCTCTTTCTTTTTCTGTATTTTTTTCTTCTTTTTCTAGGGTGTACCTAAGCGAGGCGTGTCACAAATAGTAACCAACGATAGGCGCCTACTTTGCCAACAAAAATTTAATTATGGGGTTTTACGTGCCAAACCTCCCTATCTGATTATGAGCCACGCCGTAGTGGGGGGATTCCGGATTAATTTCGACCACCTGGGCTTCTTTAACGTGCACCTAAATCTAAGTACACAGGTGTTTTCTGCATTTAGCCCCCATCGAAATGCGGCCACCATGGCCGGTATTTGATCCCGCGACCTCGTCCTTAGTAGACCAACACCACAACCACTAAGCAACCACGGCGGGTTAACTATGCCAACATCCGCCGCCCCTAGAGTATCGCGAAAGTCTCTACAGACTGTCTTGATACTGGTGTCGTGCTCCTTTTAAATAATATTTCGTCAGTACGCGTATGAACAACGTCTGTAAAGACTATCTCTAGACTGTCGAAATAATATATAGAAGGATCACGTCTCTTTCGTTTAATGCTATACGGGGAAGTATAGGAACAATATTTCAGTATCACACAGAAGTCACCCTCACAAAACTTTGTTTTCACAGCCTGCGGAAAGTCTACATAGGCTCTTCTATTAGATCTGTGGGTTCTTTAGAGACAGTGGTGGACACACGGTCTTGTATTTCTTGCACATTAACGCTTGGAGACCTGAAAACTGCCTGATCGGATGACTGCGGACCACAAGAACACTAAGAGACAGACTTATAAGTCACTTCTGCCGGTACGAATGTCTGTAAATTTTATGCAGCGATAAGCGCTAATCTGAATGAATGTCTGCAAGAAGTCGCACAGACGATCTGCAGACTGTTTGTATTCATCTTTAATAGGGTATTTGCACGTCGGTAACCGGACAACGGCGCACGCGCCAGCTCCCATCGGTCAAGTGCACGGTCAAGGCTGTGAGATGAGATGAAGCGGAAATTCCGCGATTCGTTTCATTTTGTTTCTTTCTTTCCCGCTTGGCGTCTCGAAGTGGCACGTGTGACAAGCGGGTTTATCTCCAGCCTGGCCCCATTTGGTATTCTTCTTATACCGCTATGGCTATAAATGGCGTCGTACCCGGCCTCTTAAACGACGCTGCAAGTACAACTTTAGAAGTCCGCAAGCAATATTGGGAACAGGCACCTGCGGACTTGCAGGGTGCATTTGGTGGTGGGAACATATAGCGAAACGGAATGGGTAAATGAATAAGAATGCTTTATAGATTCGCGGTTTCAAGTGGGAAAATCGCGTTCGTTTGCCCATGACGCGGATACGTGATCCGTGACTGAATCACCGCTCATCGGTAACACGTATTGGCACGCAGGGCGGTCATCTGAAGCAAGTGACGTCGTATTCGAGCGTCACAAATTGAGTTTACACCGACTGGCGGCATCACATCCTGTTAATCATTTCACAGTTTTCGAAAATCCGTAAGTTGATTTAAAAATTAAATCTTATTATAAAACAGAAAGCTGAAGATATGACGTTTGCTTAAATAATGAACTGAACTTCCACAAGCTACCGCATACACTCGTGTAAGGGCCACACTTTTTTTTCGAATTCTTGACGAGGTGCGGCCTTTACAAGGGAGCGGGTCATTACAGTACAATTCTTCCGGTCGTGCGTGATCCCCTTGATCCGCTTTCATTAATAGAGCGAACGCTATTGCATCGTACTACATTTACTTGTTTCTATGAGCGTCTATTTCTTTAAGGACCTTTGACGTATGCGCATTTTTCGGCAGCGCCGAAGCGGCGACTAGCTGCACGCTTGCTAAGCTTCTCGGCGTGTACGCCACATCCATTAGCTTGAATTCGGCATCGAATGCTGCCGGACGCTTTCTTTCAAAGGATGAACGATAAAATACAGCAGGCTGCACTAACCTGAATCAATGTGCCCAGTTTTGTTATTTTTTAACCCTTTTGGATAAAGTGTTGGGCTTTTTATCTGTCGGTGTGGCATTTAAACAAATGCCGCCCTTACTCGAGTGTATACGGTATATGTTGTGAGGACCTCCTGTAAACAATTTTGTCTTTTTATAGACTTTCTGGCTACATCAGGTATGTAGGCGCTCTACAGAAAAGAAAGTTCTCAACGAGTCTGTTCCATTCGGTTTAGTGTGCCGCCCGTTTACTTATATATGAGATGTCATCAAGATAGTCTACAGACAATAACTGGCGAAGCGTCGATGGCCTAAGTTCACGGTCAATTGAAAAGCCCTCTATGGACTTTTTACTAAATATTTTGAGCTTTTCTTTAATAGTTTCTCAGTAAACTCTTGTAAGGATCTCAAGTATTTATGATCCGCAACGCTTAATGATCAAGGTAAAATGTTCATAGAAGGCTAATAAATGCCGCGCAGATAGAATTTGGTTCACTTTCTGACTTTTCTTTTACTGTTCCTGCTATTACAGGGTTACTGTATTTCCTTACAATGACACGTGATTCTCAGCAACAAGATAGCGTGTGGCAGCTACTCTAGATCACCAGAGGCTATAATTGTTGAACTAGAAAGATCAATCACGTCTGCCGGACTCGAAATCGCGGGGTCATGAAACCACAAACCTGGTCACGGCGGGTTCCCTCGAGTCCTCGACCAAGTTGTTCAGAATTAGTCAAAGCTGTAGATCGGCTCCCAGTCGGGAATTGTTTGTAAACACTTTATTGGAGGTTCGTAAAGGTGCTGGCTTCTCGAGAACCTCAATCTAGGTTCTCGCTGGCGAAGTTTCGTGGTTCCCAACGAAAAAATTCCGTCATTTGCGGAGAGCACGTCATTCCTGCCCAAGAATGAGATTGGATGTGTATCGCGTTTATGTATTTTCACTGTTTGCTTGGTTGGTCAATTCAGAATTGTTTGTCGGTAGATAGACTTAACCCCCCACGTGCTGCCTTTTTCAAACATTCATCAGCCTTTCTGAGCAAGAGAGAAAAACAAAGAGAGAGAGAGATTATTTTTTTTTATTTAATAGCAGAGAGGTTTGCCGGCGTAGAAGCATTCGCCTACATGGTATACTCTGTAATGGATGGGGTAAAGGGAAGAGAAAAACTGTGTAAGAAGGAGAGCAGAATAAAGTGAAAAACATATACTTTTAGACTGTAGGTGTACACGGATTAATGAGCCATATACAGGTCAAATATGGCAACAATTTGTCCAGGTCCTGTGACACTAAAACGCATAGTTAGGTCGCTGACACTCGACATCAATGCAACGTCAAGCGCACGACTTCTTGTTCGATTGTCTTCGTCAGTGGTCTTCCTCTCAAAACTCAAACTGTTATTTGGACTGTCTGCATCGTATATAAAGCCAACAGTCAAGTCAATATGACTACTTTATTCGGACGAATAGGACTCACAAGCAAAAGGAAGATTTCAAGTAGTGTTGTTTTATTTTTATTTTCTAAGCTAGAAGCACACACGCGCCATATTTTCTCATAGGATACATGTCACATGCTATTCCTCTTTCGATATAGAGCAATAATGTTAGGGGCATTCTTCGAGAGCCTGCTTCAGGGCACGATGCAGAGCTTCGTTGGGCGAGAAGTGGGCGAGCTTTGCGAAGCTTTGCTTTGAGACGAGCCTTGCGGGCTCACATAGTTTTGCAAACCTTCGGCAGTTTTCTTACGTTTCACGAGGGCCGGGGGAGAGTCAGCAAGAATAAACACACGTGGCTAACAGATGTAAAGGACAGATATGTGGAACTTTGAAGGCTTACTCACATGCATTTTTAATATCATAATTTCATCCACAACGTTGCTTCAAAGGTACGTGTTCGTCGATGCCGAGTGCTTCGATAATCAGAAATCTCTGAACCCCTTCGATATGGCAAAATCAGTCTGGTAACTCGTAATGGTAGTGATCATTGTTGTGTACTTCATCCGTGGTAATTCTATTTAGTTAAGAAATAACGTTGCAAGCGTTTCTCACCCGCACTGGCGTAGTGCGCACTCAACACCGTAGCCTGTGCTCGCCATCAGCATATAAAAAGACCTGATTAGGGAACGAAACAGAACGCATCCGCATTATTTATAGTTTTTCCGTGTTTCAATCGGTTTTATTGTCACGTCGAAGTTCTTACATTGATGTATAGTGTGGTTGGCTAACGTAATACCGCGCATAACGTCGATTGCGCAGGTGTATCATCAAAGGAATCTTTACTGCATAGAATCCTAGATCAATGTAGCTCTAGTGAAGCTTCAGTAGGTTTCTCGTTGACAGCTGGAAGGCATGTACCGTCGTTCTGAGCTCTTGTCCACGTTCAGTCACTGCATCATATGTGCCATCATGCAGTGACCGAACTATCAAAATAAATGAAGCCAGAATGTAAAGATTGAAGTTCCCTCATATTTCGACTCGGGCCTTTTGTTGTCAAACGGGGAGGAGGAAGGTGCGCGTAGCGTCAAAAGTTTAATAAATGACGTTGCTCAACCTTTAAACTATTAAGATGAGCATTCGTCGAACCCTTGACCAAAATATTTGACTTCTTGGATCCCATGACCTTTGGCAGGTCCTCCCCGGCAACGCAGCGACGTCATCGCAGATAACGCTACATTGAACATCGTATATCTTGAATTTCGGCAGGCAGTGCCATAAAACCGGTCGTATCCTCCGAACGGTGGAGATAATAGCCTTACAGCCCACATCATCCCACGACTCAGCGGTACGCAGAAGCAAAAGAAAAAAAAATAGCAACAAGCACAAAACCGCGGAGTCACTGTAGTGTCAAGCCTCTCTTTTTCTAACCCCTGTGAACTCACCGCGCAATCTTTGCCTTTTCTACGCCTTTGTTTCCTTTTTTTGCCTCCTTTACGCGTTTTCACTCAGCTCTCCTACGTGCTCATGATCTCGAGACACTGAGTCTCAGCAGCCCGCGCAAGGCAAGATGCCAGTGACCTCAGGCGACCGGCGCAGGTTTGTCCGGTTGCGTCTCCTCGCCTCTGTGACGACTAAAATCAAAACAACATCGCAACAGGGCAGCGTCCCCCCTCCTGGGTGCCCCAACAAAACTGGATGACCAGCTCGCATCCGCCGGATAGACACCTTGGCAACGACGACGTCCTCCACTGCACTGTTGACTCTTGTTGGCAGAGACTCGTAAAGCGTCACGTCTCCGGGCCGTCTCGGCGTAAACTTCCGCTGACTCGCCGTCGTTTGAAATTCCGAGTGAGTCAGACAGCGTTGTCTGCGAGCGACTCGATCGACGACTGCCCCCCGCTGCACCTCCGAAGTCACCCCTCTTTCTTCTACACAGACGCCAGCGGACTGACGACCGCATTATTACACCCACGATGCGCTCTCCGGTAAGATATCAAGAGCCCCCTGTGGCATCCCAAAACAGTTCTTTCTTCGCGCCTCGGGTTCGGGGTTCAGGGTCGCGGAGCCTTGCACTTCTGGTTGCAAAACAGGACACCCACCGTTTTTTTCCTTGTCGTGGTTTAAGCTCATTTTAAATACTGTACACAATGTAGCTTTCTATTTATAGAAAACAAAGTGCCAATGGGAGGGAACATTGCGTAGGCTTTTTTTCTTCGTTTTTTTTTCTTGAAAACGGTGCAGTAGAAAGAAATGCCTCGCCTGTTTAATCTTGACCTGGCCACGGCTTCGCGCAATTGGCGTCCTTCAAGTTCAAGGCCGCGAAGCCATAACCTTGCCTTGTCTTGGTTTCAGCTGATTTCAAATACTTTGCGCAGCATAGCTTTTCTTTTAGAAAACTGCACACAGGCGGTGGATATCTCGTATGTTTTAAGATAAGCCGAGCAGCATCTCGCACACTACGTCAGCGTTGACGCCTTTTATGTTCACTGTCGCGAATACTTGTCCGCTCCCTGCAGGGTAGCCACCATCTTAACCCGTTCCTTATCGAACTCATTTCGAACGCTGCCCCATAACAATGCTGATTTGTTTTCAAATGTGTGAAAGCTAGAAGAGTTACTGTTCACTTTTTCCATGACGTGGTATTGCGTGATCCATCCTTCATGCTATCGGTTTTTGCCCTATCCTCCTCCCTACGTGTGTACTGTACACGTCTTTGTCGCTCCGCCGACGCTATCATTTCTTGACCTACTGCGTGACACTTGCACGGTGTTCAGCAGGAGACGAGATCACGCCGTTGCTAGGTGCTCGATCGAGGCTACTGACATCGCTTGCCGATCATGATTACCATGTTGCTTGACGCTGAGCCTGACCTAATACAGACCTTGGAACTCAAGAATGTTGGAACTCAACTTTCGAACAAGGTGTATTTGGCTCGTTGGCCTCGGCGTAACGTTTCGCGCATGATGAGCCTAACGAGCCACTGAAACTTTCGAATTTGATCCCAGACCGGGTCACCGTCGTTCAGGTGTGAGGTTCGTATTAAGATGCCGGCAAATGCGCATATTTCTTTGCCTCGGAATATAACATGCGAGAATGGACTATTTTCTTTCATAATGTTGACGTTGACTCCACAAAGGAAAGTCGAGGTAATTAGTTATACAATCTAAAATAAATTTACACCCTTTTGGGTTAATCTTGTCCCCGAACAGTATTATTCATTCACCTTGTTTGCATTTCCTTTCTTTAACACTCCGCGCTCGCTAATTTCCTGTCAAGAACGCTATGTCACGCTAATGTGACAATGCATTTGGGACCTGAAAGCGTTAGAAAAAGTAAAAGTGCACGAAATAGATGTCGAGTATTTTTTGGGGACCAGTTAGACCCGAAAGAGTACACACTATTCTTAGCGTGCAGCTTGAGCTTGTTTGTGTTATCTACAGCAGTCTATACGACGTAGTCCAGGGCGACAGATGATCAAATGGAGTGATCACTGTAGAAAATTCACGGGCACAGGATGAGTTCGCCTGGAACTGGACAGTGGTAAATGGAGAACACCTGAGAAAGGCCTTTGATTTGGACACATGCTTTAAATATGATGATTATCACGATGGTCATGGCATGACAGCCCGTACATGGCGAAAAGGAAGCGTAGAAAGTAGCTCATCGGTAAGCAGTTCGCATAATGATCGGTCGCGGCAGTGGACTTCCATGCTTGTTTCTCTTTGGGCATCCAGGAAAACTCGCATGGCTTCATTTCGCATAGTTGAAGAGGATAAAAAGATGAACTATTCCAAGTGCCCCACTCAGTCAGTACCGCTTGTATCCGACTTAACGAGCAAAACAACAAACGTAGAGGTCTCACAGCCCCTAAAGGTGGCATTCTCAGCATGAACTAAACATATCACGTTCACAGCGAAATGTCTGCTTTTTGTTTTACTGTGGCGTTAAGCCATAGCGAACGAGGCCTCTTTCAAACGTCTGGCGATGTTGAAAACCAGAAACGCACACAGTTCACCCTCAACGAAGGTGCCGCGCCCTCAGCATGTATACAATGTGGGCTACGAGTTTGTGCGAAGCATGGTTTACAGGGAAGCCCGGACATAGTTCCTGATGATTGCCACAGCAGATACACGGCCAGGGGCCCTAGCTGTGAGTGAGCATTCGCTCACCCATCCTTTCGTCATCACAATAATCAACGCCTCCCAGCTTGTGCGAAGCATGGTTTACAGGGAAGCTTCAGCCCGGACATAGTTCGTGCTTATAAATGCAACAATTCGCGATGAATTCGCGTGCGCACAGAAACATGTCCTGCTATGTCCTGTCCAGGCGATTAAAAAATGTATATATAGAAAGTAATATATAACTCCAGAAACCGCACAGCGGCTAAATTAATTTTGTTTCTAGGCTTCTAGCCTCCATGCTTAGATTTGTTTCCTTATTCTTAATACTTTCTTTTTTTTTCCTTTGTTCGTCCTTTGTTTCTTCTGTTGACTATGGCTTTTTGTTGTGTTGACTAAGGCTCAGTTGCCTCCCGCCATTGAGTTTCCAGAAAAATGACTAGAGGGAACTCTGGCTATATAGTTGTCGTCAAGAGCTAGTTGCAGGTATGGTGGCTCGACTATAATGTGAATGAATAATAATAATTATAATAATAATATAGTTTGCCACACAAAGTTACAAGGAAACAGCGTACAAATCAGGCCTGCCAAAGTCACATAGGGCTTGAGCGGCAATGCCTCGAGTAGCAACAGCTACATTATTTTATTTCGCATACATTTCACATTTTGAAATTACATTGAGAAAAAAATCTACATTTATTTAGGTAAACTCCGCCCTCTGGCGACAAGCCACTTTTTGACTTCTGCAAAATAATAATTTTCAGCAAAGTATTGTGTTATAAATGCAACAATTTGCGATGAAAACGTGTATGCCGGGAAACTTGTCCTGCTGCGTTTGGAAAACTAAGGTTACCTAAAAATGTAGCACGACAAAAAGTGATAAATAACTCTACACACCGCAACAACAGCAGAAGCCACGAGCTCGAGTAAACAAACCTACGTGCTACCCCTATCATTTCCCCGATAGCTAAACGACTGCAACGCCACAGTTCCACCTAGCAACATTTGTAGAAAACTCAAATGTACCCGGGTATACCGTTATAGACATCGTCGAAATCAGCTGTATTGTCGAATTCTGTATTGACGGCATATACAGCCAATTAGAAAGGCTTTAGCAACCCTCTGATCCAATCAGAGCAAGCAAGATGGCGGAATTCGATAGCATGACGAAATTCGACAATGTCTTGAACAGCAATCTCTGCTCTGTGCAGTACCGATTACCGCGTACGACGGCTCATGGCACCCCCGGTTGTTTCAAGCATTTGCGTAGAACGCGTATACATGCGCTAAGTCGCGGTGCAAGCCGTTAAAATGCCACAGCGCCGGCCACGGTTTGTTTGTCCGGCCGCTTCGAGCGACGTTGAGTTTCCAGAAAGCTCGGCCTTGAATTCATCCGGTCGTTCACCGGCCGCTTCCCTCCTCCTCAAACCCCCCCTGTGCTCCGTCACACTTCTGCGTTTAAACACAAAAACAAAAGAACATTTTCAAAACGGCATCTGCCTAGGGGCCCTCAAGGAATCAATTAAGAAATCCGGTGACGGCGAACTGCGGGGCTGTGACGCAACTTTTCCCGAGTTTCGAAAACGAAAACGGTAATCGTGTAGGACAGTATAGACAGGCCAACGCGTACCTTAAACCTTACTCGTTTTTTTTTTTTTTCAGTTTACTCTCCGTTTTCTTCTTCGCTCTAAACGCCACCGGTTAAGGAAAACATGTAATTAAGAAAGATATCTAAATTACAGTTCACTGACTCGGTGGAGTGCTTGGTTTCTAGTCATGTCAGGCTGTTTCTGTTACTTCAGGCTTTCGCCCATTTCTCAGCTGGATCGTTTAGAGGGGAGATGCCTTTATTCTATTTATGGACACTTTCTCAGATAGACCTGTTATTCAAGACAGCTCACAGGATGTCGTTTTCCCATTTATTCGCTCGTTACTTCAAGCCGTTCTTTGGTGCATGTGCCGTCATACAAGGGGAATGTTTAAAAGGCGGCGTTGATTTAGCAGAGTAGGAGCGGAACACAGATAACGGCGAACGAAGAGCGAACGAAGACGTGGGCATGTACAGGCTTAAATCATGGTTAATTTAGCACTACTGGGCTGATCTTACGGTGTACAACCGGTTGCAGAGCATCGAGGAGTTATAAAGCAATGCGTAACGCCATATCACGCCAGCAGTGCTTTGTGCACTATAAAACCTGAACGAAACGTCATTGAACAGCAGGACTTTTATGAATAAACGTTTGTATGAGTTCATATCCGTCAGGTATGAACTCAGTGGGTACAGTCGATTGCTTAATGTCATGCCACAGGGTGAACACGATGAACCTTGTGGTTGAACCTAAGTAACACCAGGGGGGTTATGCCGGCTAAACGTAAAAGAACGTCAAGACACCAACTCAGCCCCACTGGAAAAGGAAACATTTAATTTGGGTTTAGAAGAGCGATTCTTTCATACTTGTCAGAACCCCAATCACTGATGTCCCATTTTCCAGAATCCCGTTCATAGAACCTTCCTTCTCAGCGTTCACGTGACCAGAATAACGGGCTTTAAATGCAAAATTGGTGTTTCGTTTCATACTACAGTGCACCGTGTACAGTCGATCACAAAAGTTTCGGGGGAACAAGTTTCGCGTCGAATGAGAAATCCTGCTTGGTCAAGGCATGATGCTTCTAATTTAATCACTCTGCACTATAGATTACAAATCTACTTCAGACTGAAACCGGGGCCCTTTCAAAACAATCCTTCTGAAACTTTCAGTTCGGTGTTACGTGTCCAGGCTTCGCCAAACTGCGACTTTCTTTCATTCACAAGCCCGGTTCCCATAAATCAGGGGTTCCCAAACACCGTTTCACTATAGGCTTCCGCAAGTGGCCAAAACGAATCCCTATACGCTGGATGTTGACATTAGAGTTTGAATTTAACAATTAAAACCACCACATCCACAGTTTGTTGTAGCCCTCGTGACAAAGATCACCGAGGCGGCGGCGTTCAAGACTCATTGCGATGTGACTCGAGGGGCCCACAATGTCAGCGCTGGACGCGTTTCATTCGTGCTCACACGGTGGTCTGAACGAGAATGGACTTGTATGTCTTGCAAGCTGAAAGCAACTTTTGAAAGTAGCCTTCAAATGGTTCGTCGCTGCAGTCATCGCGAGCACGTAGGCATATTTATGGGGGGAAAGTAAAGGGGGGGGGGGTGATCTGCGGCACCCTGGGAAGGCAGGCGGGTTTCCCCCAGGCCAGAAAGTTTGGGAACCCCTGCCGTAAACTATAGTGACCGAGAATGCGTCTTTTCAATACGTATTTTCATTTGCACCAACGATTTGCATTTCATCCAGGTACTTCAAACCACGCCACCCCAGTGAACTTCGCTGCATATTAGTGCACATCATCACTATTATCATCGTCGTTCTCGTGGTCGTGATAATCATTGAGGATTGTGATGATCACGATGATGTCGGCATGGCTTATTTCCACACTAAACCATACTCCACCAGTACCAAAACCAAATAATATAGTTTTTGCAGTTCTGCAGCAGCTTATTATTTATATCAGTCTTGCTTAATTGAAATTCAGATGTGACGGCCCTATAACAGACCTCCTCCGGTCATCTAGACTGGTCACCGCAAGCGGTCAGTGGCCTCGCTTCAATCTTCTTTTATAACGTACGCTGAAGCACACTTGGCCTTGCCGACGAGAGATCATTACTCAGCGACGAAGAAAAGAGATAAAAGGCGTCGGTTTCGAACTGCAAACCAGAAGCGGGAACGGCAAAGTTTCCGCGACACATTTGACGGAGGCGTTTCGCTTCGTCGCCTTGCGCAGTCAAGGACACGGTCTGCACATAACTTTCGCGTTTATTTTTTCTGCTTGATTCGTTCAAAATATTGAGCAATGAACCAGTGGTCACGTATACCAGATTCCCTTATCGGGTCGCTTCAACTGCTAATTCCTGAGAATGTGAAGCGAGACGGTTCGTGACTCAATGCCTTACGTTCCAGACGACAGGCTCAAGTACACCCACTTCTACGGTCCTCTGTGGCACATTTCGTTATGTGGCTCAACATCTTGAGACGGGCGGACAAGTCGGATATATTTAGTCTGCGGTACAACGAACGCTCTGGTGGTATATTAGGCAATTGTACGTGGCGAAACGTCTTCCAGTTTTGTTTTCACGTAGCTTATTAGCCGGTGCTGTTGTGTTACGAGACAGCTCCACGCACAATATAACTCCTGCGAACGTCCAGAAAGAATCGCTTACATTTTCATGCATTTGGTTCTCAAGGGGTTTGATCTAGTGATGTGTAATATATGGCTCCGCTTCGTGCCTTCTGTCATGAGGGATATGGTCCCGTCATATGGTCACGCCCTATGTGATCACGGCATGTGGCTATGGTTAGTAAAGACACACGTACATTGGTAATCTTCTTCGCTTCAACGTCACAACCATGTGACAATATCTTTTTGTGCCGGTAATCTTCGCAACTATACCCTGATGTTATCTTTTTAATGCGAAAGCATTATATGGCACATGAGGCGGAAAATCCGGCGTTGGCGTGACCACACGATGGTCCAAAAAAGTCAAGGGAGCCCAAGTGAGCCAATCGAGGCAGTAGACGACGTCAATTAAGGTAAAAGGTAATTAAGACAGAACGCATTAGGCCGTAGTTAATTAAGGCAGGTTGAATTAAGATAAAACTCATTGCTCCACTTTCACACACGACCTTTGAGGTTAAATAGGGCGTAGTTAATTAGGGTACATTTTTGAAGGAAGAGTTGATTAGGACACTCGAACCCACGACCTTTGTTGGGAGTCGAATCGTGAACCTTCGGTTGGAGTCGAATCCACGACCTTGCGTTGTGCACACCTTGCGACGAACACCATTGGTTGTCGCATTTACACGATGCATCAAAACGTTTGGGTCATCTAGTTACTCAACGACTGAAAGAGCATAGGCATTGCGCTGTGCATGGTCGCAATGCTTTCACATTCATCCACGTAGGGATAACTAAGTACCCCCTGAATTTTATTTTTCTGGTTTCTAAGCGTCAGGACGAGTGTTTTCTGTTCATAAAATTTCGCACGGCGCTCTTGAGCTTCATCGATGTTAATGCGGTATTTTTTTAGGTGCGTGTTACGTATCGTATATAATTCACTCCCACTTGCTTGATTATCAGGTTTGCTTTTTCTGGTGTCTACACATGCAGCGACATTGTTAGCAATTCTTCTTCGGGCTTTTATGCACACGCGTATGTTGGAACTCTTTCTCACTGCCGTAAAGAAGCGTCAAACTTTTTCCTCCGTTATAATCGACCGTTCATGCCGTGGCTAACGTGTGATAAGTTACATGGGATCACGATATGTGGCTTTCGGTGCTTCTATACCTTTCCGTGCCGACAGTACTCTGCAACACCACCCTGATGTCATCTTTTTTTCTTGCTTCAAAGCGCCACGCGAGCACGTTTTCGTTTTCGACATCACAAAATTCAACCTAAGGCTTTTACGTTATGACCTTCATCTGTGGAGACTAATGGAATGCACGGGTAAAAGTTATATCTTCTTTCCTGACCACTGCTTTTTCTTTCGTCTGCAGACGTGAATACGTTACGTAATCGAAGCTTTGTTCCTATTTTCTCATTTGTTTTTACTGTTTCTGCTGTTTGGAATGTTCACGTGTACGTCAGGTGCGCCATTTTTCTGCACGACTTACAGCTTTCGACGTACCGTAAAAGATAAGATTTGTGAATAGCGATAGCGCAACGCTTTTCACAGCACCGGTCGCATGAAATTAGGATCGACTTAATGACGTCATTGCGTATATATCGTAAAGATTAGAGCTTCTCCTTGCGTTAGTTGGTGCATTAGGTTGAAGTTCTTGTCTCTTCCGCCACAATATACGACGGTTTACGTATAAGATATAGGAGCGGAGGACAACTGTCTTTCTCTCCTGTTTTAATTGTCGTGTTTTGTGGGTGCCTTAAAACATTAACTTTAATTGTGTAATGACAACCTGGTCATCGCGACGTCAGAAAACAATACGACGACGCGACAAAATATTAAAATATGATAAACCGTGCAGTTTAAAGTGCAGAAGTTGCGCAGGAGACTTTGAAGGACGCCGTAATGGAGGGCTCCGGATTGCGGGAATCGAACCCACAACCACGCCACACCGTAGCCACTGGGCCACCCCAGCTGGTTAACCAAACATGTGACGTCAGTTAGCTCTCAAGAGCAAAATTGATGCTCGGGAAGAAATTTTCAAAACTTTATTTGGCGGAAGCCATTGCTCAGAGCAGCAATTGCCGAGAATTTGCCCAGCGGTCGTGGTGGTCGTCTGCTATTCATGACTCGCATACCACACATCGTCATGCCACTTATATTTGCAAACATTAGGCTTAGTTATGCTTGTCTGCGTGTGTTCTTATACGCAATGACTGCCGCGCTTTTAACAGCGGAGCTGTTTAAGCTCTTGGTTAGGCCGCGTAGTGCGAACAAAAAACTGCACCTGGCGATGACGTCACCACGCGTTGCCTAGCAACCAGCTCGTGGAGCGGCGTGTGCTTCACCTCTTCTCCGTGCGGTGCACATGTTGCCTTGACATGGGACGTTAAGGAGAGGGGAGGAGAGCATGCGCGCGGACCCGCGCTATGCTCGGGAGAGAGAAAGCGGAAATGACAGCGAGAGAGAGAGAGAGAGAGAAAGAAATTGTAGTAGCACCAACGAGGCAACGCGCAGAGCTGCTGCCGACGCTTTCCCCGCATTCGCGCCGAACGCGTGCGGTGTCCGTGACTGCAGCCGGCGCCTCTGGCGGCGGCTCGGCAGGTTTCAACTAGCCACGCCCCGGCAAGTGTGAAGGCGCAGCTTGGCCATGACGTCACCGGTAAGCTAAAGCTGGGAGCCGCCGCGACGGCGGCAGAACTCTCGTTGACTCTGTGGCGAGTACATGTAGCCTTGACATGGGACGACCAAAGAAGATCCTGGCACCCGAAGAAGGCGCTCATCTTGAAGCACGTTGCGCGGCCAAGCGAGAATCTGCGCGTCGGCGGCGAGCCGATTCCGAATACCGTGCCTAGCAGCACTTGGCATTTCCTAGCAAAACTTAGCCGAGCCTTGTAAAACCTGGAAGAAGCTAGGTCAATCACCAGCTCCGCTTTTTACTCCAGCCTTGCACCACTAGTGCAAGCTGCCCACATCTTTGTCTTGGTTAAATAATGAGCTTGACAGGCAGAGCTCTTCGACCCGAGCAGCGATGAAAGCATGCCAGCCAAGCGGAGCTCCGTCGGCTCGAGGTTTCAATACTGCCAGCAGCAGTTAAGCATGCCAGGAGCGTTAAACGGCGCCGAGCAAAAACGAGTGCAACTCGCTTTACCCAGCCTGGCACACTAGTGAACCGCCACTCTTTTCTGGTTAATATCGCTTCTTTTTTTTCTTACAGATTTTTTTCTTAGCACGGATTGTTGTACTGTGCGTGTCACGGGAGCGCAGTGATCATTTCAGTCGGGGCAGAGTACTGTCATCCATACTCTTGAGTCATTGCAGGCTTTCTTGTAGATGAACGTTCTAGAATACTGGGTTTAAAGGTAGGCACGGTACACTTATTGCGAACCTTATCACGCTGAACGCGCATCACGTACGACACAAAAAAAATGTTTTGCGTTCGGGCAACACTAACGCTTCGATGCAGACGTATCTTGTGCTACGGCAGATTCCCCTCCAAAACTCAAATGAAATCACGGGCGATGATCCATGGTGAATCCGAACTAGTTCGGACATCAAAAATGTTGATAGAATTAATTTCTACCTTTCGTAACGGGTTCGATGAAACAGCTTACATTTTTTTTCCTCCTGCGCAGGTCTCTCTGGTGCTGCTGCTTGGGCTGTTCTGCCTATCGGTGACGTCACTACCCACTGGCTACCCTGTGGCTAACCCGTATTCCTTGGCGTACTCCGACTACCCGCTCCCGTACCACACCGGTTACGCCCAGCCATACCAGGCCACCTACCAAACTGGCTACCAACCTGGCTACCAACCTGACTACCAGTCCTACCAGTCCGGTTACCAGCCCGGCTATCCCGGAGGTTACCAGACGGTAGTCTTCGGACTCGGGTACGTTGAACCACGCTGGCAGTGACGGCCCACGTTTGCAGTTGTATCCAATGTTCCGTGTCACTCTACATTGCCCGCTCTCTGGACCGAAGGAATGGGTGAAGAGGCAAGGCTGGGCGCCGCAGCGCAGTAGCATTTGCAGTTGACTTCCAATGTGGCCCAAACTTCCAGATACTGCAGCTTACTTCAGCATCAGCTTAAAAGAAATTTCAGTGAAAATCTGTGTCCTCTCTTAGTGGCGCGCAACGGCAACGCCACTAAATCACCACGGCGGGCAGACAGGCAGACTTTCTGAGGAGCTTCTAATGAAATTGCGGTAAACGTTTGCAGACATGAGTATTGTTTGTGAAAACTGCACTGCGAGTCAAAAAGCGAATTTAGAAATCTTATCGAGCATCTAGAAAGTCACTCTGAAAGCTGACGCTATTATTAACGTGTAGCTAAAAGGTTTGGCCTGCATAAGCTGAAGTTTGTTGGAATTCCTGGTACTTGACGAAACAAATTGGGTCGAAAACTAAATCAAGAGTTAGTATGCAAACGGACTCATTGCGCTAAAGTTCATAAATAATTTGTAATAGTGGGCGGCGGGTCACACATCTGGGTACGGCAGGAGAAATTGCAAATAGTTTAGACAAAACATTTGATTCCATCGAACATAGAGTGTTGTTTTCATTACATCAATGCATGAAGTAACTAAGTAAATCAGAGGATCGTAAGAAGGGTAAGAAGGTGGAGACTGGTGGAGTGATCAACAATGGGTGAACTGGGGAACCTTGAGGCTGAATGACGTCAAGGAGGCAGTGTGACGACAAGGTGACTTGTTTTCGTCAGGGCAAAGGCAGCTCCCCTTGTCGAAACATTGGCCCCAGTCTGTGGCTCCTGTTGCTAAGCCTCAGTGGATCATCGCAAAAAAAAAAGAAAGAAAAATCGACGGGTCCCACATGCACGGGGAAATCAGTGATAAGTGAAGCTTTCTCTAATGTTTACTGAAACGTTTCCTTTCACTTCTGCGAAATTCGACGCTTCTCGCTCAATACACACTGTGGATCAATTTTGCATGCTTAATTTCTTTCCCCACACTAGACTGTTTTTGTTTCCCACTTCTTCAATTCTCGATAGCCAACTTCGTAAAAGTTATTGCAGAATGGTGGCTTGCTCGACTAGTTGGTTCATTGCAACTTGTGTAACAGCGCAAACAATAACAAGGAAGGAACGACGATAGAGACAGACGATAAAACGACGATAGAGACATTGTATTTATCGTGATTAATTTTGGCCACCTGGTGTTCTTTAACTTACACCCAATACATGGTGCAGGAGCGTATTTGCATTTCGCCCCCATCGAAATGCGGCCGCCGCGGTCGGGATTGGATCCCACACCCTCGGGCTTAGCAGCACAACGGCAACGCCACTAAATCACCACGGCGGGTACCAAACAGACTTTAACAGACTCGGACATTGTCTCTATCAGTCGTCCCTTCCTTGTTATTTTTCGCGCTGTTATACAAGTTTCAAAGTTATGTTGCCGTGCACTTCCTCACTTCGCAGCTCAACGTTCCAAGCTCAATGGACGCGCTAGTCCCATTTTGTTCCCATTGTTTCTTTCTCCGCATTCAGCTGGTTTTGTCGGCGACTTGATTTATCTATTTATTTTATTTATTTATCCAGCGCTGCGAATCTTGGAGGTCCAAGAAGGAGGGGCATACAAAACTTTTGCAGGCACACGCATACAATACAGTAAAGCGTAAAACGGATGCAGTAAGTTAATACATGAAAACGAGGGGAGTTTCATACTACAAATTCAATGGCGTTTACGATTCCAGGTAAGAATAAACAACCAACGGAATAATGTTACGTCGTTATGCTTGTATATTCGCTCACTTGCCTTGCCTTTCCTTTATTATTTATTTTCATATCCCAAGTGGCACGTGCCTATCCGGACGGATTGGGCAAGGAAGTTTACATACCGAGTGCCGTGGTGTCCAGTTGCAAATACCCCGCGGTCGATCCTGTCTATTTTGTTGAAACCCGCGAAGGACCACACAGGAAGAGCGGTAGATGAACAAACATGGCGATTTGATGGAACAACAAATAATGCGGCAGAACCCACCTCCCGACGGCTGTCGACAGTAAGGCGTTTAGCATTGAATCAATACAGCGACGCAACGTATCGCCACCGTCGAAACGAGTTACGTATGAGGCGTGTACTGAAGCGGGGATTCCACTTTCGCGCTTTCCTAGCAACGCACGGCGCCATCTAGCGCCATCACCGCGAAGCCTGAGCGTGGCCTCCGAAATGCACGGCACGTCTGCAGTGTGTGCGAACGCCGAGAAGTGCGTCACGCTGCAACCGGGCGCCTCTCTAGCGCTTCTTTCCGGACACGTTGCGCCGTCTGGTGGCGCTGCCGAGAAGCCCGCGCGTGGCCTCAGAGACAAGAAGCGTGACGCGCCAGTGCCTGCGAGCGCTTAAAATTGTTCCCCCGGTTGCCGCACACTCGGAGGCCCATACTCAGTGACCCAAGTTTGCGAGAGGTCCAATGAGCAACGGAGCATACACAGTGCGCTCACGGCACAGCTAGCTAAAACGTTGGCGGGAACGGCGTTCATTGAAAAGCGGCACATATTCAGTGCATTTGTGGTGCAGCCTGCTAAACTGTCGGGTTGCTGTCTTTGAGGGACTCGTATGACGTGGGTTCGATTCCGCTCAGCATCGAGATCTTTAAGAGATCCCTTTCGTCGTGGTAGAGCGACACATTCCCAGGGGCACACGCTCAATTACCCAAGTTGGCGTCAAAGACGTCCGTTGAAGAGCGGCGCACACCTACTGGCCCACTCAGATGCCCGTAGGCACACCTACAGGCCTCCCAATGTTAGTAACGTCTTTTTGTTGGAATAAACTTTTTCGAAACGTTTAGCAAACTTGTCTCCCCTAATGCTCTGATTCAATTTCGCAATTTGAACATGCGTCCTAAGTGAATAATTATAAGGTTATTTCCTGAAACTATTTAATTGGCCACCTGAATTTGTTGCGCAAGTAGTGCCCGCCACTTCAGGTAATCCACCTGAGCAGGCGATTACGCTATATGTTTCATACGATTTTAACTTTTCTTTAATTAAAAAGAAATATCTTGTATAGTCCCAGGAGGGGGGACAGTGGTGTATCCATGTGGTATACGTAAAAGTACGCGTTTCCGAAGATCCCCTTGAGGTGCTAATTAATTTTCTCCATTGAAAACCGGACTTGAGCACTTTCTTTGTTTCTTGGCACCTTCAGAATCAAACAAAACACCCGCCGTCGTTGCTTAGTGACTGTGGTGTTGGGATGCTAAGCACGATGTCGCGGGGTCAAATCCCGGCCACGGCGGCCGCATTTCCATGGGGGCGATATGCGAAAACAACCGTGTACTTAGATTTAGGAGCACGTTGAAGAACCCCAGGTGGTCCAAATTATTCCGCAGTCCCGCATTACGGCGTGCCTCATAATCAGATCGTGGTTCTGGCACGTAAAACCCCACAATTTAATAATCATACAAAACGTACTTCTGCAGAACGAATTAAGAATTTTGAATTCTTCAGTGAGTTCATTTCACCCGCCGTGATAGCTTAGCAGTTATGGCGTACGTTGCGCTGCTGACCTAGAGGTCTCGGATTCGACCGCGGCCGCATTAAGATGGCGACGAAAGGCAAAAATGCTATATGAGCGATCGCAGCGCAAAATTTCCCTCTAGTAATATTTGTGCGAAACTATATGCTGCAGGCCGCCGAAAAATTTATTCGGGCTATGCTCAAAGCCTTTACGGGGAGAAAAGAAATCAGTGGGTGTGTGCTCCGAAAGCTGCTTGCCGGCTAGCTTTTCCTGGTAATTACCATTGCAGACAGATGCACGGGAAAGGCCCCGTGCGGGGGGACCCTGCCTCTCGCATTTCAATGAGCCTACAATTCACGGGTCGAAGATCCACATGTATTGCTCGCCTGATTGGAAGCAGCACCGTTCGTCCAACTAACCATACGGAAAAAAAGCAAATTAGCAAGTCCTGCTTGTTTGCTTCCTTTTGAAGCGTGATGATCTTAGTGCTTTCGAAGCTAGGTGCCTATATGCTTGACCTCTTGGCCCTGTGACTCACTCTGCCAGTAATTATTACCGCTGCGAGTGTGAGCGACGCCAGTGCGTTGACGTCATTACTTTAGAAGGTCTTCAGTCTTCCAGCCACGTGGCTTGCTCGTTTTTCATTTCTTTGTTGTTTTAATATAGAGTAACGGAAACCAAGGAGAGTGATATAGATCACACAAGAGCTCGTTTCTAAATGAAACAACAAGAATACGTACGGTTCTTTTTTTTTCTAGCACTAACGAACTCCTTTTGATCTAACACTCTTCCCACCCCAACACTCATTTGTTATCTATTTTCGTTGCGGAGCACCCGGGAAAAAATAAGTGCACCGAGGTTTACTGTGTTCGAAACTGAGAACCATGTGCAAGCATTGTTCATCACGGTCATGAAAAAAAAATTGGCTACATATCTACTTGCTTCGCTGCAAATGACGTCGAAAGACGATATTCATCTGTCGCCCCTGATACGTACCACCCTCTCTCCTCTCCCCTCCCTCCCCTCACGCTCTTCCCCTCCCCTCTCACTCCTCCCATGATGGATGCAATGGAGGTTTTGCTGAATTTAACTGAAATTTCCTGCGTTCGCCCTGCTCTCGCGCTATCTGTTGGGACCTTTTTTTTTTTACTGTTGGCTTAAAGCCGGCTACAGAGCCGCGGCTTCAGTCGGCTTGTTTTTAGCGCGTAGCGTCTCTTTGATTTTAATTTTTCATTTACTAACGTAAAAAGCAATCCAATGTGTATACTTAATTAAACGAACGCTGCGTATCACGGTTATGAACATATATATATCGCCTCAAATAGGCCTGAGGTTTCTTTTGCACTGCATAATGTTGACGTGTATGACCCCGTGCCACCAGTGCTAGTAGCTCGGTTGGTTTTGGCCGGGCGGTTGAATCGAGTGACAGACAGACAGACGAAGTTTTTCGCGTTTAGGTAGACCAAGAAAGGCTATCGTCGTTAAAAAAAGTATTAAAAGACGCAGGTTAATGGAGCCGATGAATCATAGTATTTATTGAGTGATTCATCTAGTTATTTCTTTATTCGTGTGCCTCACAGTGTCCTGAAGGATTACTGCGTGAGCCTGAGGGAGGGAGTGGCCGCAAGCAACTAAGCGTAGCAAAGAAAAATAATGGCACATTACTAGTGAGGAAGAAAACGTAAAGCACAAAGTATCACAGGAGTATAATCACTAGCTCGAAAAGTGAACAATGCTTAAACATTTCACCTAAAACATTAACACAGTAATAAATTAAATATATAGACTGGCAGCAAGTTTATATTTACAGTATTAGTACTGCGATTGCAAATTTCATTGTGCTTGCTCTCAAGCGCATCCTGTCAAAACTGCACCATGAAGGAGGAATCATTCGAACAAAGGCGGAACATGGTTTATTTTTAAGGTGTTTAGCGTGATGACACGTCAAAGGACATTTATTTGCTTATTTATTTCTTTGCTTACTTATTTAAAAATAATTTAAGGTACATACAGTACATTATAGAGGGCAGGGGCAAGAACATAATAATAGGAAGCCTACATGCAACGCCATTTGGCGTTGCATGTAGAACACAACATAATATAACACAACATAAAAAACCATTGCCTTCGAAAGAAATGTAGAAAGTTAGAAGGCTACGATAAAAAACACAAGTTAAACATCACTCGACTAGATACAAAAGCAATTTGTAGTACAAATATGATTCGTCTCATGGCACTTACACAGAACCAGAAATGGTATATAAACAGAATTACAGCACTAGTTCATGTTGATTAAAGAACTTTTGAAGAGAACAGGATCACGAATGTCCACCACTAACGCAGGTAGGTTATTCCATTCGACAGAGGTGTTGAGAAAAAAAAAAGACTGTGAGCACGTGGCAGTGTTATGGGAGGATACTTAGACGTGTTTGCACCAGAACACTCATGTGACTCCTCGTGCAGTGCGTTCACCTCATTCTGGGTACTTCTAAAATTCCAAAGAACCCGTGACGGTGTCGTATCAGCACTGACAGCTCCGAGAAAATGTTGTTTGTAAATGAAGTTTGTCTATCTGCCTGTCTCTTTAGAGCGAGGAAACTTACAGCAACCACGGAGTTGTTTTTCTATTCATCCGAGCAAATCAGGTTGTTTACTTGCATCGAAAAAGTTCGGCGAGTATACGCATGTCGTTCCATATTCTTCGCCGGTGGTCATTGCGATGACCGTGGCTGCCATCATACATCATCATTTCCAGCGGCGTCTAGTTTCCTTTCTCGTACTTGTCTTGGCTTATAGGAAAAACCTGAAAGAGCAGACGCCGAACCGTTCCTCGTCTGCGACCCACGCCAGCGCTTGTTTGCCCGCGCCGAGACAACGATTGATCGGTCACTCAGGGGAAGACCGTACATCAAAAAGCGAATTGCAAAGCACGATGTAGTCAATTGTTCAAATTTTATTCAAATAAGCATTTGAGCTTACCTTCGTACGCACATGTCGATGTGAAACACACCTTTTGGCCTTGAGGCTCTACGTGAGCAGAAAAATAAACAATAATTACGAAACTTACGTTTGTAGCCCTTACGGAAGGGCATGAGGCTATTGGTGGAAGCGTTCAGTGAGTATTGGCTGGTCCTCACGGGGTTTCCTTTAAGGTTCGCTTGTTTCCTCGTTTGCTTCTCCAATTCATTGATATATTGATTGATTGGTTGATTGATTGATTGATTGATTGATTGATTGATTGATTGATTGATTGATTGATTGATTGATTGATTGATTGATTGATTGATTGATCGAAGTTGAGCGTTGACGTCTACAGTCCCCTCGCGGTATGGCTTATCGTTCACCTCGTGCTACCAAGACAGACAAACCTCCACTGATTGATAGCTGTCCTCTTTGAACGGCCGTTGTGTAAGGTGTACGTGGCAGGGAAATATCTTGTGTGTCGGCGAGCTATAGTTTGAGTCGTCGAGATAGGCAGTAAAAGAATGTTTCACCTGATAACTGCCCTGCTTAGCGCCCAATTACCCCGTGTGATTTTCGTTCTTTCATGCAGGTCCCCCACGCGCCACGTCCTGTTTCCGACCACGGTGCCGAACGCGCGCCCCGTGCTCATTCCTCTGGTGCCGGTGGTGCAGCAGCAGCCGCAGCAGCAGCCGCAGCAGCAGCCGCAGCAGCCCCCCAGGCGGTCCCAGCACCCGGACAGACACGACAGACCGGTGATTGTGAACCCCGCACAGGTGAGGGACAACACCAGGTGATCAGGGTATGGAGTGGCAGCAGCAGCAGCCACTCCATACACGGCAGCACAGTTGGACAATGCCCCTTATGGAGAAATAACCTTCGATGGAAGCGTTAATTAAACGTTCATAAAACAGGGTTACCGTAGCGCGGACAAGTGGCACAAACACGAGGCACACAGACGCAAACCCCAGGCGGCAAGTGTCCCCCTGATCAATCCACGAGGCACGTGCCCCCCCCCCCCCCCTAAAAAAAAGAAAGAAAAAAGAAAACATTTCTGTGTTAGTATGTGGCTTTCCCAACACCCTCCTCCCCTCCCCCCTTCCCCTGAAAAAATTTCTGGCTACGCCACTGCTCAGAACCACTGAGATCGCTCAATTGACAGAACTGATGAGGCACACGGTTCTTCTGGTTCTTCTGCTGCGTACTAATACATTTCGAGTTACAAACCTGGCACGAGGCAGCGTAAGGCGTCCGCGGCACCAGAACTGCAGCACCACCACCCCTTCCTCCCTGCTATATAGACATCCTACACAACTCCGCATACGTTTCTCCTCTGAGACATCGAAGAAGCTTTGTGCACGTAGGCATTGCAAATATAAGCAAGACAAGTTAGCCACGCCTGAAGATGACCGTTAAGGAAAGGCACTGGTTATCGCTGATGTAAACTCTGACGTCTCTCTGACGCAAGCTTCACCGGCCCGCTAAATATAGGCAGCCTCGACGACTTCTTCTTCAGAGGAGAAAAAAAAAACGAAGGCAGGAAGGAAAATAGCCAAAGCAAGTTCGGCGACGCTTGCGTCAGAGCTGCTGCAGTGTCTACGTGGAGTAGAAATAACGAAATGCGCTCCTTTGAATGCCCTTGTGTAGACGTTGATGTGCTGGTTTGCTGAAACCGTCTGCAGTATGTATTAAGCTGGTTTGATGGTTTGAAGAATCAGAAGTTGCAAGTTACAGCCTATGTTTCTCGCTTGTGCAGTTTTCTTCGTTATCCCGTTGGTTTGCGCTACAGTAATCCCTTGTTTACAAGCAATGCGCATGCCCATGGAAGAGTCCAACTACGTATAAGTACAACAGAATTTTATGCAGAGTTGTCGGAATTACTTGTGCTCTGCTTGACCTGAGCTAACACTTATAGGTTACTCCTTGCCGCCAAATTAATCTTTATTTTCCGTGTCTCGTGCATCTCGGTCACGCTCTATCGATTCATTTTCTTTCTCCGTCCTTCGTCCTGATTTGCATTCACCCCGGACAGCACAGCATCGCGGAAAACCGTGCGCACGTTCTGGTGAACGCTACGAATTTTCGAAATTGGAATAGGGACGCACTGAGGTGTGCATCTTGTCTAGGAACGTCGACAATGTCATCAAAATAGAAGAAACACTGGAAAAGGAAGTCGAGATCGTAGCAAGGAGTACACGCTCGACTGTAAGTCATACGTGATAACGACTTTTCGATGGGCAAGGAAAATGAAGAGTGGACATGGGGAGTGAGGAGAAATTAAAACGCTCAGTGAGGGGCTGGAAAAACAACGATCAGCAGTCTGCGCGGTTGGTCAATGCGTAATTAGCTTGAAATGAGCACAATAGGTGCAGATAATGCGCATTAAGTTGGCCTCACAAAAGTGTGTTTAGTGAAATTATGGGGGCCTTGAAAACACCTTTAATACCTCGTATAGCGAGCGTTATAGTCCGCGGTCATCGGTACATTACTTCTGCAAATCTGGCCGATAAAGTGAAACTTCCTTTCAAGTGCGAAGCACTTTAACGGCCCGGGCTGTCGGCGTGTCATTTCGTGGTCACGCGCAAGAACGGGGTCAAAACAAGGGCAGAATTGATCAAAACCGGTTCAAAATATACTAATCTTGTAATGTGATCTCATTTCGTCGTGGTCATGCGCAGCAATTAAGGCTTTGGCTCCATGTGCGTGTTGGTTTGGCTCAATGTGCGTGGCGGTTTCCCACCAGTTGTGCCTTAGCACAGGTGTCAAAATGGATGATTGATTGCTAAGCACAAGACAAACACAGGATAAAACAAGATAAACACAAAGAAAACACAAGGGAAACACCGGCGAATCACTGCTTCCCCAGCTTTCAGGTTGTGTGGAACTGCATTACCGCCGAGTTTACCAAGGCCACTTTCCCGGACCGGTTTCCCTATTTTTTTCTTTTTTCAATCGGTTTTGAGGCGGAAGGTCAACGTTATTCGAAATATTTAGCTTATTCTTAAATGTATTGCTCTTTACGCAATACTGGGTTACCAGAGCAGTGGACCTCAGTTGCAACGCTAGTAGTGACATCTTGTGACATTTTAGTCCATCTACAACGTTCTACGTTTACTGTACGCTTACCGAGCCCGCGAACGTATTACAGTGTGCAGAACACGAGAGTGCCTTAGACTTCGACGATGGCAGCAGCGCTGGCCGCACTATCTCGTGGCGTTTTGTTTAACCACAACGCCTTAAAAACTCTTCTGCAGTGATGCGTCATACTCCTCGCAGACGGCAAAATAAAAAAGAAATGCACTGCACGTTAGTAACTGCAGCTACTCAGGCCTTTGCACCGGCAGCTGGTATATGTGGAACGTCATCGTTGTAACTGTAGTATTGTGCTCTGGTTTCTGTGTAAATTATATATATATATATATATATATATATATATATATATATATATATATATATATATATATATATTAGTACAATATTCTGTATTTGCATGCCGAATGGCTTTACGAAAATTTTACGAGTACATTTAGTGTTGGAAACGACACCCTTCGTAAATACAAACAAAAAATCCTCAAACCCTTCACGCGATTATAGCTGTCCTGTATTTTGCGCACGTAGCGCATGGCGTCACAACAGGTGCTGCTGAACCATTTTGAATGTGACGAATACCTTTGCGCAAACGCCATTGCCAAGCCTTTCAATAGTGCATGTAAATTTAGTACAACATTTAACGCAAATTAAATGTTTATTGCTTTATTAAATATCTTCTTTGCAAAACCGAGCACCACGAATACCCGCATTCGCAGGTCATCCGGGCAGAGGAACCCGACAACCGTCGCCACAGCACCGGGCGTCACGAACCTGAAGAGGTCATTGACGTCATCGTTGACCGGAAGCCCGTCACCGCACAGTAGACAGTGCTGCTCCTGGTGGTCGATACGGAAAACGAATACAGGGATAAAGGCGTCAGAACATTAAAGAACATAGCAACTCTCCAGTGGTCGTACTCTTTGCTTCAACATTCTCCATGAAACGTTTAACTATAGTTGAGCTCAGATCGTAGCCCGAAATTTTTAAGGCAACGAAATTTTGGGCCACGTGAGAAGCCTATAGTTACAGATAGTGTGGATATAGAACACGCCTCCGTGCAATACTTTACGTTCGAAATACGAGTGGATCCTAAAAGGCTCCCAGAAGTAGACGTTTTGATTGCGAAACTGAACAAAACATTGCTATAACCACTTGCCGGAAGAGACGCATGACAAACAACCCGCGGATTCTCGGTATGACCTCCGAGATTTGAGACCACCTGTGGCTGCCTACGGTGCACGGCTAAATCTCGGAGGCGACGTGTGTGGCCTACGTCATATCCGCAAATCACCGAGTGCACTGGCTGTTTGGTTAGGCGCTGTTGAAAGGATGCTAACAATAAATAAATCAGACAATTACCAGCCGTGCAGGTTTGCCAAGATTACTTCAGTAGTCTATACTTTATTCATTACCAATTTGGTCCAAAGCGAAATTTTGTTACAGCTGGCCTTTAAAAGTGACGTAGAGGGCAGCAGTAAATTAGTTCGTACTGAAAGATTCATGTGAACTCATTTTTATTCTTTCGGCGTAGTAGATTTGGTGGTTAATAGAAGAAATGAAACACGAAGTGTTTTTTTTTTTTTTTTTGTAATTTAGTGACAGAAACTCAGTGCCGGTAGGTCACGGTGACGTCACAGATTTCAAAGGAGTTTCTTTTCGTATTTCGGCTGTTTCAGCGCAGGAACCTTTCTCAAAACTTCTTGTGTTGAGTCGTTGGTTGCTTTCGATTATAATTTAGTGCCTGTTTACCGATAAACAGTTACCTGCAGCCGTGTATAGGCTCTTTCAAAATCTACGACGTCACAACGCCGTGGTGCGGGTACTTCAAGCCAGCGTCGCATCCCCTCTTTCTTTTTTCTTATTTTTTTCTAAGGGTAACAGTGACTGTTTCGCCGTTGCTGAAGCGCATTAACTAAATCATTTTAACTAAGCAAGCTATTCTGATAGTACTTCACCAGACTGTACTGACTTAGTTGCTTGCTTGCTTGCCTTCAAGATTGGCTCGTATCCACCATGTGGGATTGGCCTAGAATCAGGTGATTAACGAAAAAAAAATATTATCGGAGTCTAATAAGGATCACTTCTGAAAATTTTTGAATGACTAAAGTAATTCAGCCTGACTTATTTTTGGTCTTTCTTCTTCTTCGTCTCTCTGGGTTTTTACGTACCAAAACCAGTTCTGATTATGAGGCACGGCGTAGTGGAGGGCTCCCGATTAATTTTGACCACCTTGGCTGCGTCATTAAAATACATGTGAGACGCAGAAACACCCACTAAGTGACCGCTGAACTAAGACTAAAATACGACGGTATCACGACAGCGTTGTGACAACAAATGCATGAAGACTGTTTGGCGACGACGGGGTCCCAACAAGGGTACGACGAGAGTCGGATGACTTAGATGGAACGACCACTGAGGCATCACGACCACGAGAGCATATGCCAACTGGCCGAAGCTATTATATAGAGAACTTCGGCCACTAGGCCGGCGTAGAAGGCGTGACGACGACCACACGACGAGAGTCAGATTACGGAGCTGGAATGACCACGATGGAACGATCGCGAAGCCATCACGACCGCGAGCACATTAAGTAATTGTCCGAGGTGGTTGACAACTTGGACCACTGGGTCGGCGTAGATAGATAGATAGATAGATAGATAGATAGATAGATAGATAGATAGATAGATAGATAGATAGATAGATAGATAGATAGATAGATAGATAGATAGATAGATAGATAGATAGATAGATAGATAGATAGATAGATAGATAGATAGATAGATAGATAGATAGATAGATAGATAGATAGATAGATAGATAGATAATAGAAAATTATGCAGAACTCATCTCACGATTACTGTCGACGGTATGCATGTTTGTAACTTAACGTTCCCCGCCTACCTCGGTCACTGGGTAGTTCCTGGCCAAATGGGTAGCACATCGGGCTGCTGTGCTCAGGTAACAGGGTTCGAAACGAACCATCGGACAAACTTGGGTCACTGCGTAGGGGGCAATGTGTACATACGTGTCACTCTTCAATGAACCTCTTTCACGCCGACAGGGGTCACTGTAGATGCGAAAAAAATGACAGCAGATCCACGAGGTGAATGATGATGAGTGGGCGAAGCTCCGGAGGGAATCATCGGATCTCCCGCTTAAGGGGACGCTAGCACAAACGCGTTAGAAACGTGCAGTACTCTCTAGTAAGGGGGAGCGGCCACAGCGTCTTACGCAGCCATTTACACATGCCGGAACGTGCACCGCGTTTGCCGACGCCATCACATGACTGCTGAGAGAGTATACCCCCCGTATTCATAAACGCTCCTCGACTTGAACTTGACTTGCCACCGCTTTGGGCAGCGCGTTCGAAACGCGTTGAAGTTAAGGCGGAGAGGCCACAGCGTCTTACACCAGCTTCTTACACAGGCCGTAACGCGCTAGCACAAACGCGTTAGAAACGCGCTAGAAACGCGGCCTTTCGTTAATGTTGGGTATTTATTGCCATCGTGGTGCGTGTGTCCATGTCCGCTTCGTGGCGTAGTGGGCTAACGCCGCGCGCTCGGAAGCGAGGGGTTCCTGGTTCGATTCCACGCTACGGACACAACTTCGGAATTTTTTTCTCATTTTTCTCAGACTGGTTACACACTACTACTACTACTACGACGGGGACGGAACGGGTGCCGCTATAAGGAGCTTCGCCCCTAAAAACTGCTACTTGGAACACTGGCTATGTGCCACTCGGTCTGTACTGGTCTTCAATGAACCTCTTTGATACGAACTTGGATTACTGGGTGTGTGCCAGTAAGTCTGCGCCGCTCTTCATTGAACGTCCTTGACGCCAACTTGGGTGACTATAGTATGTGCCACTTAGTATGTGGCAAGCGAGGGAACACTCGGCGCTATAGATGGCGCGGAGTGTCCTCAGGTAAGCGCGACACAGGAATCCTGCTGCTGTAGACGCCTCGTTTCTACCGTGGCAGTATGTCGGGTCGCTATATTGATTCCATGCTGAACGCTTTACCGTTGACAGTCATTGTGATATGAGTTCCAAGGAACGTTTTTTTTTTTTTTTTTTTTTTTCCTCATACCCACGCTCTATTAGTGCGATTATCATTCTTGGGATACTTCTCGCCATTTTCCCGGCATCTATCTTTGTCCGGATTTAACCGTTTTCGCGGTTATCTGGGTCACTGGGAACGTGCAACCCTCTTCACTCTTCCACGAAGTGAAACGCTGCCGTACATGCCCCATACATGACGCGATTCGGCGGTGGTAATATGGTGTTTTTCTACATTGCTTCGTTGCTTCAATGCTAATCGGATTAACATCGACATTCATCGTGAGATGGGCTCTGCCGCAATTGCTTTCTGTTTTACTTTGGTTTCAACCTTATTAAAAACACTTGTAATACCAGTTACTATTTGGCCAATCCCCCATAGTGAGTATGAGTCATTATTTAAAAAAATATCTGTGCCTGTGATCCCATCTTTCGGGGCCTCCATTATTGGCTTCAGCCACAGAAATGTTTGCTTGGCAATTCTAGATTGAATCGCTGAATCTAATCGATTACCGTATTTCACTGATTGTCCCTCTCCCCACGGTAGCTTTTCTTCTATTTATTTATTTATTTATTTATTTATTTATTTATTTATTTATTTATTTATTTATTTATTTATTTATTTATTTATTTATTAGTTTCTATTTCTAATTTGAAATCACGTTTTCTTTCTGACTGCTTTCTTCTCCTCGAAAAAATTTCCCTTTCTAAGTTCCAACACTATAATACTTTTGTAATAAATAAAAAAAATAATTGCTAATCATTTTGTTTTTATGCACTTAATTTAACCACCCAATTCATGGCCAATCGCCCACTGTGGGTATGCGCCACAACCACTCAGGTCAACCACAACAAGTACAAAATGTTCGAGCTGCCGAATGCCCCACCCCTGATGGAGACCTCACTCATGGTGCTGGTCAGTTTGGTACAGTGACTGCTGCTTTTCGCTATAAGCGTCCGATCGACTCGTGCGGTTTGTGGCCACAGCTTGCTATATATAACCTTGGCGCTTTCGTAGAGTGCACCTCTTGTGGCGCTACTACAGAACCCGTTCCTCGCGCATTTCGTGCTATCTAAGGGCTCAAAAAACGCGAGGAACGTATTCATTCCTGAGTCGATACGCATTTCGCCCCTTGTATATGTGTCCGAAAAGTAACTGTGCAGAGGAAATGGGCCTCGTAAAATTCGAAGTTTTCCTTACAGCAGTGCAGTTATCACTACAGGAGATGCTGAAAATTAATGGGATTCTGGGCTGTTACGTGCCAAAACCACGATTTCATTATGAGGCACGCCGTAGCGGGGGACTCCGGATTAATTCTGACCAGCAGGGGAAAATGCTGAAAATGTCCACCGCCGACTTCAAGACACGTTTGCACTTGATGATGCATATTGTCAAGCATTCAATGAAAGGTTGCTCAAGTTATGTGTGCATTTTACTGAGTAATGGCTGTCTGTGGCTGCTTCAGTTAGTGAGGAATTGTTCTCGTAGCACCCGTCCTTCGAGTACAACCCACAGACGTTATCAGACGAACTACAGGTCTCGCGCTATCCTATCGCACAGGAAACTGCTACATCATTCACAGTTATCATGATATGTTTTGTCTACCATCTCACTGAAATGGTACTTTTCTGACACCCAGTGTTTGCGCTAATATCATATTCTCGAAACACTCGAACCGATGCCAAACCATGCAGTTGAACTTACGAATTTGCCGCTGCTGCTCCAACAGATGCTAATCCAGGTTTACTGTAGTGTTGTGTTTACCATGAGTACACGTTACAAACGCTCCTTCGTCTCTCTATTCACCCCCCCCCCCCTCCCCGCTACAAATGCAGCCGAGATTCGAGCCCGCGACTTCACTGAGAGCGCAGAACAGCACGTTGAGCAGTTGGGAAACCGCTGTTGCTGGCGGACATGTGCACTACGACCTTGATAACCGACCCTAGACTGGTCAAGATGCGTCAGTATTGCGCATTTTTTCCCCACTTTATTCAGGCGAAAGCATTATATGCCCCATTACACGAAAATCCGGCGTCGTCGGCGGCGGCGTGACCGAGCGATGGTAAAAAAATGGCTGACGCCACAAAGAGTAAAAACAGGTAAAAAAATGCTTCGACTGACGTAAAATTTCTCAGGGAGGTTCTTGTAAACAAGGTAAATTAATCGCTTTGGAAAGAATGTTTGGTGCTCCACGGTTCTTGCTTACTAAAAGTGTGCCTAGTGCGTGCGTGATTGTAGACGTACCGTCGCAGCCGTCTGGCTGACTAAAGGTTTCGCCAAAGGAATTATAACGCCTTCGGATTTTTACACGTAAGCAGATTTTTTTTTTCTATTTCTCCTTGTACACTTCCAAGGACACATTTGGATCGCACGTGTCACTCAGCTGCAGACGACCGTGCTCCCTCCTAAACGTTTACTGCCAAAGTGCACCGTCGACCATTGAGCTGTCGAAAGACTACAGAGTCGAGCAAAAAAAAAATGCTACGGGAGAAGTCAGAAGTAGGTCAACGTACAGTCGTGTACACTGTTAAAGGAAACACCAGACTAATACTTCGGTACCGATTACAACTAACTTTTTTACCCCGACGGCCTCTGTAATTATTTTTTGTGATCGAAGGTCACCAAACGCGTCACGCGGACCCCCCCCCCCTACCCCTTTTTTTTCCAGTGAAGTCGATAAGTCGACGCTATATATTAGACTGAATACTAAGTTAGGTGTTCCATTTTAAGGTCGATCGTACTGTACACATCTGGGCAGCGCCTTCCAGATCATAACGCTCACTCCTGCTGAGGAACACTCCACTGAAAGTACAGCTAACGTGGCACGCTTCTGCCAAGTGCTTTCAATGACCGACGCGTAAATCCAACTATAGACGAATAGCATTAATTGCTAGGAGTGGGTAAGTCGTGCCCGCAGGCACAATAACTGCGAGGATTCAACGAGCACTTTCACTACAATAGCAGTTAACAGACGCCCATGCTCGCCGTCAGTGTCACCGCCGCCGCCATGCTGTCACGCTATCGACCACGCATGCGCTGCCCGTGCGTTGAGAGTTGTTATAAGGTCTCCAGAGACGCGCGGGACACGCAGTGCGTTTGAACGGCTTGACATGCAAGAACGACGGAGCCAAGGAGACGTACGCTCACGTTCCGCTCAGTCGGCTCGGCATCGGTGCCGTTATGCGCGAGCGTTATGCTGGCACGAGCGTTATGCGCACAAACACTAGCGTTCCTGCTAGGTATATCATATCACACCGTGGCGATCACTGAGAAGTCTGAGTGGAACAGACAGTATACGGTACATTTGAAGCTACAAAGGCTGATGGTTTTCCCCGAGTCCCATCTCGCGCACCGTAGAAGTCTGACGCCAGTAAAACCGATGGCGACGCTTCTTCATCACGCCAGCGTTCTGAGACGCCTGGTATCTGCCACGGTGCTGTTTCTGTGGCGCAGAAGCCGTTGCCTCGCTTGCTATCTTCTTAGAACCGCATCAGAGGAGCTTCAGCGCAACGTTATACCAGAGTCCTGTAATACTTTTCTGGATAATTAAACCTTACTGTCGGTTTCAATATTTCACCATTATGGCCTAGCTGTCCCATTCATTGTTTTATTTGTGTATGAATTTAAAGTGGAGGTTAGCACCTTTAGATGGCGCCGGCTGCTCGTCGAATATATAGCAGGGCCAACAAAGAATGAAACCACAAGGAAAGCTCTCAAAAATATCGACGACACCCTAAGGGTGCCAATAATTGCACTTGCGCACGCTAGTGAAGGAAGCCACAAAAGAGAGAACAAGAACACAGCCATGAGCACCTGAAAGAACTCCAAGTGGTCAAACGTAATCCGGATTCCTCCACTACGGGGTCCTTCATAAACCATTGTGCAGTTTCGAGACGCTAAATTTCAGACCTTTAGTTTTTGTTGTAGTTGAATTCTACGGTCACCTATAAAGTTAATATGGCGACGCACAGCTTCATCCAATCCACCTGCAAACATAATCGTGTTAATAAATAATATCCCTTGTCGCAATCCTGGCGCAGTGACCTTCAACAATGCCCTCTTTGCCTGTGCATTATGCCTGTCTCTTTACGGTCAGTAAGTTTGTTTATACAAGGGCAAGATGTTTCTGTTGGATGAAAGGAGCCTCAAATGTGCATCGTCATCATTCCCATCAACATTAGCAGCAGCAGCAGCAGCAGCAGGCGCCGCCGTCTATTTTTGTGTCCACTGCAGGACGGAGGACTCTCCGAGCGATCAAGAATCACTCCACTCTTGTGACCCCAACTTCTGCCTCCAAATTTGCTAATTTCATCACAACACTTATTTCTCTGCCGTCCTCGACTTCCCTTCTCTTGGCACCCATTCTGTGACTCCGACAGAGCCCTATACACGTTATATGGTCTGCCCCAGCCTCACCTCTTCATCTTAATGTCAACTATAGAATATCGGCTACCGCTGTCTGTTCTCTAAACCACACCGCTGTCTTTCTGTCTCGTAATCGTACGCCTATCATATTTTTCGTTCCACCGCTCGTTGCGCGGTCTTCAGCTTCTTCGTTAACGTCCCAAGTTTCCGCACGTCCCATATGTGAGTGCCGGTATAGATTGCGATTATTGTACACACTTTTCAAGGTTATCGGTAAGCTGCCGGTCATGACTTCAACGACCATGAGCCTCGAATGTCGGCGGCTAGAACAGTGCGTCTGTTCATCGGCCGCGCAGGTATGCCTTGCCTGCCTGACGACCATCTCTGCGGCCGTGCTACTTCATCCACTGGCCAGCATGAGTCACTGCGGCAGCACGCGATGTTCCTCGGACGTCGAAGGCGCGTTCGCAACACGCAGGATGGCTCCGCTCCGCTTCAGGTATGCCGGCTTCTCGACGTTACATACGAGCAGCAATTTATGGAGGAAGTAACCTAGGAGAGAGTATTCTGTCACGCAGCCAGCCTTCTCAGGCCTCTTCGAAATCAATACAGTGCGAAGTGAACGAAGCACAAGAACTTATAACAACACGGGTTTTGACTTAACAACTATATGTTCACCTCAGAGAGCACTACTCTGCTGTCATGAATTATACGCATGCTCAAATCAGGCTGCATGTTGTAAACGTTTTCCATCGCGATTGCCTCTTTCAGGAAACTAAGGTCCTGTTTCGAAATAAGAACCGAATTGCCTCGAGAACTAGTCGAAGCATGCCGTATGCCGCGAAAGATTATGCCATCGCGTGTAAGCGAAACGTCTGTCATCCTGCACAACAAAGAAGTCTTACTCATGACCGGCATGTTTTCCGATGTGCCTTGCATGTCTGGCATGCACCATGTGCCTTTGTATTTGTGTATATGATCTTGCCATTGCTCAGTCGACAATGGGCTCACTCTGCCGTATTGCATATAGGGTCCGATAAATGGGTTATAGGCTATAGAAACATTGTATCCCGTGGTGCTATAACTGCGTTTGGAATCGGTAGATAAGACCCAATGCACTGGCTACCCGTTTAGCCAGTGATGTATTCAACTCTACCATTACCAATTGCAGTTCTACCAAGGTCGTGAATGATGATACAACTGGGTAGTAAATGCAACGACCATTTTTGAATAGTGAATTGGCAGTCTTTCTTAACATCGCACGACCCCTTATTCTGTACAGACTGGACTGTCTGTTTCAGCGCGCGCTGATTGGACATAGCTTGAAGCAGTCGGTAGAGCAGGCGCCAATCATCGCCGCCGCCTCTCGAGCTCTATATCCAATCATCGCACGCTGAGATGAACAGTTTACTTAGTGGACTTTTACAGAATACCCCTTGCTGGAGAGTGGCGTTCTGAAAGAAGTAGGCGATTTTGTTCTGCCGAGTGATTCAATTTCGACCAGCCGCCAAACCAGGGTTATAGCGAAGAGGCGCTACACAGCAGTTTGAATGTCCTACTAAACACACCGTTTCCTCCACCCGCTAGGCAGGTACTTTTATTGCGATAGCAATTATATGGACACTCAAAAGCAGATTTCTGCCGTCGCCGTCACCGTGAGGTTCCGTACGACGTCAATGGAGATGAAATCGTCGCCGCGCGCCGCCGAACACTGTATGTGCGAGTGAAAGGGCGCGAGGGGCGCGCGCTTTCACGGGGAGTGAACACACGGCGGAGAACAAACGCGCGTTCTGCGCCGGGCTCGCTTAAGGGCTGCAGAAGTAGGCGTCTCTTTCCTCCTTTACAATCACCATATATGTCGAGCAAACGCGCATTCTTCCGACGCGCGAGAGGCCGTGAGGGAGGGGGGGGGAGGAGGAGGGAAGGGAGGCGACGTTTAGCTGCGGCACCAAGTGCCTATTTATATCAGAGGCTCCGGCAACAGTCACCAACGCCGCACGCATTTTGAGCGAACGCGGGCAAAACGCCGACGGCGTCGACAACAGTTCTGCGTGTTGCCGGTGCTGCTGCATGTCCAAGTTTATACAGCTGATAAAGCTAATATCATTACTCCGTATAGCTCTCTACAAATTTGCTATCGCAATTGATGCTTCACCTTTCAGGTGAAACTGCGACAACTTTATGTTATGGTACTGCTGCGAGAAAGCGAAGTTTCAGCGCTGGTTGCCCTTAAAATTGAATGACTATTTTATTATTGCGATAGCAATTATACGGACACTCCAAAGCGGATTTCTGCCGTTGGCGTCGCCATCGCCGTGAGGTTCCGTATGACGTCAACGGCGATGAAATCGCCGCCGCCGCCGTATGCTGTATGCGAGTCAAAGGGCGCGAGGGACGCGCGCTTTCACGGGGAGCGAACGCACGGCGGAGAGCAAACGCGCGTTCGGCGCCGTGCTTAATGAAGGGCTACAGAATTAAGCATCTCTTTCTTCCTTTACAATCGCCATATATAGAGAGCAAACGTGACTTCTGTGGCGCGAAAGGCCGTAGGGGGAAGGGAGGAAGGGAGGGGAGGTGACGTTTAGCTGTGGCACCAAATGCCTATTTAGATAAAAAAGTTGCGTTTGCTCTCTATATATGGAAAGGAGGAAAGAGACGCTTAATTCTGCAGCCCTTCAGAGAGCATAGCGCAGAACGCGCGTTTGCTCTCCGACGTGCATTCGCTCCCCGTGAAAGCGCGCGTCCCTCGCGCCCTTTCACTCGCACATACAACGTCCGGAGGGCGGCGACGTTGAGCCGTGCTCCCTCAAGGGCTGCAGAAGATAGCGCCAACCTTTCCCTTTCCCTCAAGAATCACTTATCATCGGCGACGATTTCATCGCCGTTGAAGTCATACGGAACCTCACGGCGACGGCAACGGACGACGGCGACGCCGAACGGCAGAAATCTGCTTTGGAGTGTCCATATAATTGCTATCGCAATAAAACGTTGCTACACGAGAAGGTGGTAAAGACTTCCGACGCTGCTCGACGAGTGTCCCGTTCTGACTCTCGTCGAAAACCTCCGAGCCACCCCCAGAAGCACCGTCAACAGTCACCAACGCCGCGCGCGTTCGGTGCGAACGCGGGCAAAACGCCAACGGCGTCGACAACAGTTCTGCGTGTTGCTGGTGCTGCTGCATGTCCAAGTTTATACAGCTGATAAAACTACTATCCTTACTCCGTATAGCTCTCGACTAATTTGCTATCGCAATTGATGCTTCGCCTTTCGGATGAAACTGCAACAATTTTTTTCCTTTGATTCTTACAAAATAAGCGTGGTGGAGTTTTTGTAAATAGTTGCTTGCAGACAACTTGACTAGCCCAATGTCCCACATACTGCACACAATCAGCGGCCAAACATACGGAAAGGGAAAAACAAGAAACATAGTTATCAGACGTATACCGTTATTAAAATGTACTGTTATTCACACAATGCAACTCAGTGAAAAAAAATCACAGCATATCCACGAAGTGAATGATGATGAGTGGGTGAAGCTCCGGGGGATCATTCGGGTAAACCACAGCTACGGACGACAGATAAAGAGAGCGCGCGTCGGGAACGAGAGACTCAAGGTAGTTCTATCAGCTGTATAAACTTGGACATGCAGCAGCACCAGCAACGCGCAGAACTGTTGTCGACGCCGTCGGCGTTTTGCCCGCGTTCGCACCGAACGCGCGCAATGTGGAACCGGAACCGAAAGTGGAACCGGAAGTGGAACCGGAACCGGAACGCCATCTAGTGAACACTTCATGAAACTACAGGCGGCTACATACTACTACTACTACTACTACTACTACTACTACTACTACAGAGGAGGGAACGACCCACACCCTAAGGAGCTTCGCCCCTAAAAGCGTAATTTTTTTACGTGGTTTTGCATGCGTCGGTGGGTATGCTCTTATATTCCATGAAACGGAGCGTAACAACAGCGGGTACCGCTTTTGTTATGAAGTTTAGAAATAGCGGACTCAATCACTACCTGCCAGGTGTACAAAAATATAAATATATATGTCCTTCTTTAGCGGGGGGGGGGGGGGGGGGAGCGGTAACGCTAAGCCGCTTTTGTGCGCTTATATTAAACCTTTCTATAGATGCAGCCCATATCTCGCATATGCCTATGCTGCACTTGATTTTTGCATAATTGATTTTAACGTTTCAGCATGGTTGAAGTTAAATTAACTAGCAGGGAGCATTAATTATGTCACGCAGGTAACAATGCTAAGCGAACTCTCCCGTGAAACCATTCCGTTCGCTTTTTCCCTCGCAGTATCGGCTCTGGCATTCACCGTATTGGCCGAGAATGGCGGTTTGAATCTGCAAGACACGCGCGCCTGCGCGTGCTCCCTTGGCTCAGTCGTAAACGCCTCGGCAGACATAATTTCGTACTTTGTTGTTGACAGAGCTTAAAAGTGTTTAAGTATTGTTAAACGTAATTGTTTTATCTTTAGAGTCGTTGAATCAGCGCAACAAGGTAAGAAAAAGCACGATACACGCTATACGTATAGCATGTATCATGTAGCTTGTTTCTCCTAAAGCTTCTATCAGCCACACTGAGCATGAATTGTACCACGCCGTAGTTGCGTAGCCCAGGCGCGCCTACGCGAGGTAGCCCGAGCGCCGATATCAGTCTAAGGAGGTTTAAAAAAAATAGATTTTTTTAAACCTCCTTGTATCAGTCTCGCACAGATCTCCGCGCTCGCGCCGCGCTATCTGCGCATGCGTAGGCGCGCAGACGCGAGCTTTCGCGCGTCGGCAAGCGTATTCGTGTGCTAAAGTCTACTGCGTTCTCTGGCGTGATGATCCACGGGTTCCTCCGACTCGTCTGGCTTCAATAGTGTAGCGCAACGCTCCATCTCACCCGACATCTTGGCCATCGAGAGACCCCGCATTAATTTTGACCACGTGGTGTTCCTCACCGTGCGAACAAAAGCGCTGAATACAAGAATTAGTTGCGCGGCATCAGCTGCATCAGCTGCACCCGCATTGGAACGTGAATGCCGTGGCCGTGAGCAGAACCGGGAGCCCGGAGCCTGCGACTCCAAGAGAGCGCCTTACTCGCGACTTTGCAGTCCATTGTTCCCAGAAAGGAGCACGTGTTTACCCGAGCGTTCAATGCACGGGACAATCTTCATTATGATTTAAAATAACAGACACGCGCGCGAGGACTCGAGTACACGAATGTGTCATAAATTGCATGTACTGCGGTAAAGTTTACTTATAAAACTCGGAATAGGCGCAAGCGATAAGCGGTACAAGAATGCGACTTTGTGCACATGAGCATGATCAAAGAGAACTGGGTCGGCGTGCGCAAATTCCATTCTCCTTGTCTACAAAGCGTAAAGGCCAAGGGCCGTAATTAGATTTTGTTGTATAACGTGTGCTATATGGGTGAACAAGTACCTGCTTTCTTAATGTTCGCTGGAGTATGTACCCAGGGAAAAATCGGGTCACAACGGTCCAGGAATACGTGTTCTATTGTTTCGGGTTTCTTGTATAAATAGCAATTGGTGGTCCAGGTATGAAGGTGCCTTTATCGTTAAGCCAGGTCTTAACGGGAAGTGTCACTGTTGGTGTGTAATTGAACAAAGAATGTTTTAAATGAAGGTGATACTGGCAGCGGCTTCACGGTTCTGGCTAACTAAAGTTGTGCCTACTGCGTGCGTCATTGGGCATGTGACGGCGCAGCCCATGTCGAGGATTTGGCGCCACGTCATGAGTGTAGTAAGAAGCTAGTATGCCAACCTTGAAGAAGCCAACGGAAGCCACGAAGTGAATGCTCGAGACGAACGTACATGGAAGCTCGGGACCTGCGGAACGCAAACGGCTGACTAGGCTAGCCAGGGCGTGTACGGGTTCAACCTGAGGCACAACACGGACCGAGCCGGTGCTACCAGACCAGCTGGGACGAGACTGGCGTGTCCCGCGGTGAACCAGTGTTCCGGGCCAGAGCTGAGATGCAGGCCGGACAGAACGGGTCGGTGCTGTTACTGCGGTGAACGAGCGTTCGAGCCCAGTGGTACCAGATGGCCTTGGTCGAGAGTGCGATGTTCGGGCGAGCCACGTGAAAGGGTCCGGCACAACCGCCTGCTTGAGTCGTGGCCACGGGGCCGCGTTATCGTCACCAAGTACTGTGAGTGACCACCTTACGAAGACACTCTTGAAAGACTCATCGTATCGTCAGTGAGGGCACGCGCTGTAACAATTCGCGGGAGTGCTGGACTACGTGGACTGTTATAGAAATAGTTCAGTCTCTTGTTATAGCTCCTCGTAAGTGTACTTGTTGCCGTCTGTCGTTGATAACTGTTTGTCTTGTCTATGACTTTGCTACCAGTATCTGAGTCCCTGGGCTCACGAACCACCCTCAATGAGTGTATAAAATGAGATCATTCGCACGTTCCGAGGTCTACAGAGGGTATAACCTTTTCGCATTCCCACACTAAGCAGTCTTAAGTGTCCCTGACAATATTTTTTTTTCGGGGGGGGGGGGGGGGGGGCGAGGAGGCGGTTCGTCCAATAAGCATGGTATGGGCTTGCCCAAACACACCACAGCTGACACCCATAACACACCCCACCACGCGCCAATGGGAGGCAGCGCTGTACAGCTCCGACTCGACGGACCAGCTCAACCTGATCAACCGAGCGAGAAGTACAGCTAAGGGGACCACCCACTGCAGAGCGGAGGAGCTACCTACACTTGCATGCTCTTTCGCATAAAGTTTATTTCTCTCTCTCTCTCTCTTCAGTTGATAGTCAAGCACTCGTGAAGTGTGTATCAGTCTTCGTTTGTCGCGTTCTTCCCGTTGCAAGACGCATTTAAGTCGTGGGATGAATCATACAGCAAATTCGCACGACTAACTCGACTATCTCACAATTCCGAGTGAAATTTCCATTTTGTTTCCTATCTGTTATGAAGTTGGGTTGAAAGACACACGTGCCGCGTAACGTGTCATACCATGTGCATGGCGCTTTATGTTTTGTCAGAAGTTTTGAACAACTACATCAGCAAGACCTACGGAATGATCGGCTCTACTACGCAGGTTTTGAGGGACAGCCAAAGTTGACATTTTAGCCAGAAACGACGTCCGATCTCTTAATTTAGAGAGAGGCTAACATCTACAATAACTGTGCGAAATAAAATGAGCTCTGAGCCAATTTCAGCTGTCGGGGCCACCTTTCAGAGTAGAGGTATAGGCAAACTCTGGCTTCACCTGTGCTGGTAAGAAACAGCGGGAGCTGCCGCTCCAGCAATTTTCTCAAACGAAGCTTGTCTTGCCTCACAAGTGTCGGAGGCGGTGGTGGTGGTGGTGGTGGCACGCTAAAACCCGGCTACTCCCAAAGTAGAGCTGGTGCGGGGAACGTTGCGCCGGGCGCCGGATCACATAACGCGTGAGACCAATCAGGGTCGTTTGGCGTGTCGCGGAGAGAGAAAGGGAAGGAAAGGGGGTTGGCGCGCACTTCGCCAGGCTTCCCTCGCCTCAGATCAGCCTCGGCGCCCGGATGGGAAGGCCGCGCCTGGTGCGTTCCGCCGAGGAGCAGGCTGCGTTTGAGCAATGGCGCCGCGAACTCGCTCGGGAACAGGCCCGTCGTCGACGTGCCGATTCTAGCGCGAGGGCTTCCGAAGCCCAGGCGAAACGTCAGCGAAGAGCCGCCGACACTGAGTTTAGGACAAACGAAGCGCAATGCCTGCGACAGCGTCGACTGGCCACAATTGTTTCGCTTACCCCCATTTTCTCGACAGTTGAAGGGCTGGTGATTTTTTTGAAACCTCGTTGGGTTAAACCAAGTTTTTCGAGCGACAGCACGGTTTTGCTTGCTTTGGGAAAGGACACAGACGCTTGAGGCCCGCGCGACTGCGCACTTTGTCCACATCGCAGATCGATTTCAAGATGGCCAGTCCTGGAAGTAGTGCAATAGTAAACAGGCTGATCCCGGAGATAGCGTGACGAAAAAAGTGTCGATCCCGGAGAACGTGCAATCCGCGATCTCGTGGGTCAAGTGGTCCGGCTCTCCACGTCAGGCTAATCAGGCACGTAACAGATGTGCTGCAGAACACTCTGCAGAATATAAACACTGTTGTAGCAATTAGAGGGACACTAAAGTGACGCACTGAATCCGTTTAGGTTGATAAATTGTCATTGAAGAACTTTACTTTTGTTGATTTCACGGTAATAGGTTGATTGTTAGCAAAAAGAAATGATGGTCAAAGTTTTGTTTCTGAATTTCGTGGCCGAAACCACGGGGCCGATAGAATCAGTGTGAAGTCTCGGATGGATTGCGAATTTATTTCCTTTTTTACGTCTTTTCTGGCATCTTTTCACGGTAAGGGTCGCTTTTGCGGTAATCTGGAATAGCAATTTACTGACGCAGCTCAAATAATATTTTTTTTTAATATTTAGTACCCCTTATGTAACCGCTTTACGAAAGCATCGCTTCACATTGATCCCATTGCACGCGTTGGACCTGCATAAATTTTAGTATCTCTTACCTCTTTCATTCTATTCGTTGCTCGCAGCCACTACGGAGGCGACCGCGGTTCTGCGCTCGAGCTGGAACCCCTGACAGGAGACCCGTCGACGGATGCCGACTGCCTCGCCCAACCCGAGACGGACAGTGATTGAAAAATAGTCTGCTGCATTCCAACGTGACATTGCAGTGGACCTTGTGCAGAAACCGCCTTGGCACTTTTGCAAGCGCTGTGGAACGTTGAGCCGGATGATCTTCGTACACTGTTTGCTAGCTCATTATTGCCGTGTTTGTTCATCCATTGCGTGGTTTGTTCGGGAATTCATGCCACATCTAAAGTAAAACGCAGTTGAAACAAAGTTTCCCGTGCGTCCTTCGTATCCCCCGAACACAGTATACCGGGTTTTTCACGTAACTAAAACCAAAATTGAAAAACAGAATGATACATCTTAAGCAATTTAAAATCTAAAAGTTAGCATAATAAGCCACAATAACTTAATCGATCGCACGTCACAAGGAGCGCGAAGAACTAAAGAAAACTGCGAACAATCTGCCGTTGGTCTCATTCATCTCAAGTGCACCAGCTTATTTTTGAAAGATTTGGTTCAAGTCACTTGAAACACAAGGCATGTGCGCCCCGATAAAGACTGTAGTATTCTTTTATACCACTAATAATTAAGCTTCCGAGAGACTGAAAATTTTCGGTACGACCAAATTCTGTTTCAGTGAAGGGCCACTAAAAAGAAACACAAAGTCAGTTTAATGCTGACACAATGCGAGTAATCGCGCAGCAGAGGAGCAAGAGAAGATAGCTAGAATAAAATATGTGAAGGCATTACGGAACAGTCTATAAATAAGCTATGTGAATTTTATATACAGTATTCTTTCACAAGCTCATTTTTTGTTCACTTCGCTGTAAACATAGTCATTATTATTTATTATACTTGAGAAAACTAAAGGCCAGGCCTGTTTCTTGAATTTAGCGCCACACCACATCACCATTGCGTCAGTGTGACGCCACTGAGATCAATATAACTCGTATTTGTACCGTAGCGACACAGTAAGCTTTCTTGAAACTTGTGAACATCCTTCTTCGGTTCTTTTACAGTAAGCCGTAATCTACCTTGTAAGTAATTAACTAGACCCTAGCAGACGACGTCAAAATTCTTGGCAGTCACGGGGAGTTGGTACTCAAACTTCAACGCTGCGACACCACTGGTGTGTAGTTTATGGGCCCTTTATTAGCTTATCCAACGCTCCTTTATCACTGTAAACTGATTTAAACCTTTAAGCCTGCTTTCAGCTCAAATAAATCACATTTTTTACACCAATTACGGGTGCAAGTGTGGAAGACATAGACCAATTTGCACAGTGAGAGGTGCTTTCAGTCTGTGTCTCACACATTTACACCCTATATGGGTGTAAGAATCAGTTCTAGACCAATTTGCATCCTTAGAGGTGCTTTCAGTCTATAGCTCACACATTTACACCCTTTACGAGTGTAAGAATCAGTTATAGACCAATTTACACCCTTCGAGGTGCTCTCAGTCTATAGCTCACACATTTACATCCCTCACGGGTGTAAGAATCAGTTATAGACCAATTTGCACCCTTAGAGGTGCTTTAAATCTATAGCTCACACCTTTACACCCTTTACAGACCAATATTCTTAAGAGCCATTGAGGGTGTAAATCTGTTTACAGTGAACGGTAGGGGCGGTCTTTTCGTATTGTACAAGAGCAATTTAATAATACAGCTCAAACGACTTTGCTCTTTAGTGTTCCTTGAATAAATGTTCTGCCGAAAAGTTATAGTTGAAATATTCAATTCCAGTGACATTATTGCATTCAATACATTGTTTTATTTAGTGGAATTTTTTAAGCACGTAGTCTTTTATTTGGCCAATTTTTGTATGCGTAGCAGAGTTGAGGAAACTGCGATACAGGCAAATAATGTTGGAAGTTCTATAGTGCTTCCGCAGAAGAAAGACTACGCAATTAGTCAGATTCGACGCCGGGTGCAGCACACTGCAGTTCATCTATTTCGCTGTGGTAACTCGCATGTTGCCTGCCTAATAGAGGTACTTAACGGAAATATAGTCTGGAAATAATACCAATATACACGGTTGTAAAAATTGTGGATGGTGTTCAATTGCTTCTAAACCGAACGTCAACTGAAGGCAACAAGTCGATAGAAACACAAGTGAATTTCAATGGAGGCTTTTCATTAATTAATTTATTAATGCTGTTAGCCCTGGAGAGAGCCGTTCCGGGGTGGGAAGGTACAGAAATTTTCAGGCAGAAGTTTGTTACAAAATTCTAGTGATGATTTCAGGGTTGTTGTGAGGAGCAGCTGAAAATATACACTTTTGTAAGGAGCAGCAGAGTAAAGTTATTGCTGTTGGTCTTTAGTGTCACTTTCAAAGGTGACTGACACAGCTGTACTGAAAAGCGCATCTTCAGCGTTCGCAGCTATAGCACAAACGTCACAAAAGCGTAACAAATTAAGAATAAGTTCACGCCTTAATTCTGCACTGACTGTGTTTTGCCTTTTCTTGCGCACTGCCCGAGTCCACGGAGTTCCTGTTTCGTTTATCGTCAACCGAAAAAAAAAACGAAAACAAAAAAACGCCTGTTTTGAAACGAACGCTCGTTGCAAAACCAACTGACCCCTTGTATTCAAAACAAAGAAACTGTTTGCGACTTGAGAGAACACGCGCTTGCCTTATACACGGATAGACTTCCTCCTACGCAGATATTAATCTCGCCCGTGCGCAATACCTCCGTCATGGGATCGACCGGGGGACTCCCTCTGAGAAACGTTAATGAATGCGCATGTGTTTATTCGACAGATCCCCTTCATTTTATTACCACCGCAATCTCTTATTTTTCAACGTTTCCCGCACGCCAAACCAAACCCACGGCGTACAGCGGCTTATAGCCAAGCTAGCGTGGGTAGTAATTTTAATTGACCCGTGATCTCACGCGATCGCTCTCACCTCTCACCCCACGAGGAAGTCCGTATTGCACCACACGTTACGCAATTGTCCTTCTGAAATCGCGAGAGGTGCAGGTTGAGGCGCGGAGATGCGCTCGAAGGCGACGATGGAGTGCGCCGTAAGAAATAGTGCCTTCTTTCGACGTCGATAATATCGGAACGTGAAGGTCATTGTGCTGCGTGTTGCTTGCTTCATGGTCACGAGAACGCAGATGCATTCTCAAAGGCTGCGAGTAGTAGTTAGGTTCAAGTTTTTAGGTCTTGTTCTGGAAAACTGGATATTTTTTGTTATTATTTTTTCCGCTATGCAATAAAGTATGGTTTACGCGTAAGGGAAAGGGAGGGGTGGGAATGATGAGCGCTGCATAAACGCTAAAAAAGAAAGCATCCTATTCCGTGGCAAAGACAAGACTTTTGAATTAAACATGTTACAGCATTAAGGGAAGCTTGGTGTAATTCGCGAAGGATTTGAGAGATTTGACAGGTACTGTCGAATTTTTGTGTGCGCCTTTTGTAGTAGCCTCGATGGGGCAACCGGACGCCAGGCCTATGGGCCTACAGTGCGGAAGATGCCAATAGTCAAAGTATTCCGTCCTTCGCTGCTCCATGGTTGCACCTAATTGCGTGGTTTGAGTTGCACGGCACGCCGCAGCGCTCCCTCACTTCGCAAGCATACAACATAGTTAGGGCTAAGAAATATCGGTGTCGTAGAGACTTAGTGCGTACGTTTTAATGCGTTAGCATTAGTTGTGTCAAAGTAGAAAAACACTGTACACTTGTGTTGAGTGTGGGAAGCCGATCACGACATGCTCATAGAGAGGGGATGCGAGAGCTTATAAAATTCACAATTTCGCGTGACAGGCGAAGCATCAATTGCGATAGCAAATTAGCAGAGAGCTATACGCAGTAAAGATTGTAGTTTTATCGGCTGCATAAACTTGGACACATTCGCTTACTAACTGAATTGACAAGCCTGTTGTCAGCGCGCACAAGCAAGCATGAGTGGATCACACTCGATGACCGCCGACAACCACTGTCAGAACGTTGGCGTGAGCAAGCGCGGCTGCAGCAGCGAGCGAAGATTCGTGCGGTCTATCGCTTCAACGGAAACTGAGCGGCGAAAGCACAGCGCATACAAAGGCAAGATCTGTGTGGAGATTGCTTTCAAGATACGGTGAGCGCGACAGCCCGGAGCCGCGCAAAGTAAAAGTACGCAGTTGCTGGTAGAATAAAAGCCGCACCCCCTCCCTCCCGCGCTGCCTTCCGGCTTTCCTCCTTTCGCGTGGGAGATTGAGTCGCCAGTTATAGCGCCGGGTCGCAAGATACGCATTTGGTGCCGCAGCCAAATGTCGCCACCCCTGCCTCCCTCCCTCCCTCCCTCCCATCCCCCCACGGCCCTTGGCACGGCGGAACACGTCGCGTTTGCACTCCGCCGTGCGTTCGGTCTCCGTGAAAGCGAACCCGCAGCGTACGGCGCGCAGCAATTTTATCGCCCTTAGACTTTAGACGGAACCTCACGGCGACGGCGACGACGACGGCAGAAATCCGCTTGGAGTGTCCACATAATTGCTATCGCAATAAAACACCTTGCAATGTGGTGCTGCAATGTGGTGAACGCGGTGCGAAGTAATGCTCACGCATTTGTTTCTCATTTACCGCTTAACCGCCAGTGAAATTTTAACACGAGAAGCATGAACAACACGAAAGCGCTCTTAACTCCTGTGAACAACATGCAGGAAGGAAAGAAACTAAGAGAGATATGACGTCATTCAGGCCGCCTTTGCACGCCAACTCTCCGCGAAACAGACCTCTTTGTTTTATCTCTAATACCAATACGAGACACTGCTGTCGGTGGACTTGGTTCCCGGTGGTTTTTAATCGACGCGCGCTCGTTCTAGTGCAGTGCCGACCGCTCTGCGAACGTTTTCTCCCTCTATGCTAGGGCAAATTCGGCCGTTCGTTGCAACGTATATACCAATGCCTCCTATTGGTATATACATTAAATGTCTTCATTGCAAAGTGCGAGTGCAGCCGCTGCATGCGTTGCTGTGGCGCTCGTTGCCTTTCCGAAAAAGCGGGCGCTGAACGCCGGCGGAGGAATACACTAAAACCTGCCTTAACAGTGATCGCGAGTTGCACCGACGTTTTCTGGATTCAATTATATCCGCTTGCTAAGCACGAGGTCGCGGGATCAAATCCCGGCCATGGCAGCCGCATTTCGATGGGGGCGAAATGCGACAACACCCGTGTACATAGATTTAGGTTAACGTTAAAGAATCCCAGGTGGTTCAAATTGTTCCGGAGTCGCCCAACTACGGCGTGCCTAATAACCAGATTGTGGTTTTGGCACGTAAAACCTTTTTTTTTTCTTATTAGATCCGCTGACGGAGCTCTCACCGAGTTGTTTCTGTTCTCCGTGATTTACAGGATTTAGGCATATACCTGTGTGACGTCACTGCTCAAAGTGCAAACGGCCGCTGTCATTATCCCAGAGTATAACATTCGTTCAAGATCAAAGCAGCCTTAGACGAAAGTGTCACCATTTTCCGTGTCATCTGCTTCAGATTTGATCATTGTACGCTTCACCGCGTCATCTGCTTCAGGTTTACCCAACAAAGTACGTTTTTTCACGCGTCGTATGCCTATATGCAGCTGATGCAATTAATTAATTTAAATAAGGGGTTATACGTGCGAAAACCTCCATGCGATTATGAAGCACTCCGTAGTGGGGGACATCATTTGCCGCGTCATCTGCTTCAGATTTGATCATTTTACGCTTCGCCGCGTCGTCTGCTTCAGGTTTACCCAAACAATTGAGGTACTTTTTTTTTTTACGCGTCTTAAGCCTATATGCAGATGATGAAATTGCACTGATGCGCACAGCGCGGAGGAATACAACTGTGTGCTCCCCATTCGCAGAAGTTAGTTCTTCATCCCTAAAGCGTATACGCTGCATGCAGCTCTGTATAGGCTTGCACCTCGATGCGTAGTGAGACTATGTATTACGTACATTGGTGCAGGAAGTTTCTTGTTCGTGCATGTTTTCCCATTGTGCCAGGGGATCGTTAACATCTGCCGCGGCAGACAGCGCCGACGCGCTGGAATTTACTCAACCACCTTACAATTAGGATTTCAGAGCACGCACGTCGGCCCGCTCGCTAGAGCCGCGCGCGCTTCGAGATTGTTTTCTATAGCGCTCTCTCGAAGTAAGCACGTGCTTCCGCGTTCGCCAAGATGCGCGCGCGTGATTTTGTGGTCATTTATCTCCCCGCACGTGCATACGGAAGCGCGGTTTTCCTCCGATCGATACCTTCGATTGGTGACTTCGGTGATCGCATGCGAAAGGCGCTGATCGCGTCTGCTTGAGACCAGATGGCATGAACTTCTGTTTCCTTTTCTTTTTCGCTGTTAGCTTCTTTTTCTTTTTCTCGGAGGATTACGCAAGACGCGTTTTCTGAACTTCGTGCCTGCCGGCTCTTTCTTCTGGTTATTAGAGATTAGGAGCTTCCATTTGGGGGGATGATAAAAAAGATACCATGTAACCTGCCACTTGACTAGCGTTCTTATGCGTGTCCTCCTCAATACAGTTTTGATTACGCCGTAAGTAAACAGAATGTCGTTTCGTGATACCCAGCCCTTGCTTTTGGCACTCTTTTATGCAGCGTCCTTTGCCAAAAGCTTCGGGCCGTTGCGTGTTAATATTTTTGCGATGGTAATCTGAGCAATCATTTAATTAATGCGAAGCATTCTTTGTCTCTTTCCATGGAACTTTTCGGTAAGTGTGTTTGTTCGTGTCCCGCATTGTTTCGGGCTACTTTCAATAATAATAATAAAAAGCATCAAATGTTTGAAGGGGGATCGAAGGGGCGATCCCATGCGCAACGGTCCAATGTGCGTACCATTAGGCCACACATACATTTATTTTTTGTCCTGAAAAAAAAAAAAAAAAAAGAACGGAAAGATGTACATCCGCTCCTCCCTAGGCAGCAAGTCCGGTTACGGTTCTTGGAGCTCGAATACTTCAACCATTCTGCTTACAGATTCGCGGAAATAACTCCATATTGGCTCGAGCTCACCTGCAGTTCTGAATGATGAACGGCCGTTTTCGACAACCAATCACTATCTAGGCCCCCGAGCATTATCGTGTCAAATGATTTATGCCTTCGTCGTTATTGACGATTAAAAATGAAATGCTGTAGCTTCCTATGGGTGTCTTTTTTTTATGCGTTAGCATTAGGAGTGTCAAAATGTAATGAAGGGTATATGTGTGAAGTGTGCGAAGCCTGTCACGTGGCAGAGGTAGAGACCCCTGGGGATGGGAGAGCTTAAAAGATCGTCAGTTTAGTGAAACGTATATATATATATATATATATATATATATATATATATATATATATATATATATGCGCCATTCCATCTCAAGTGTACTAGGTGTTTTTCGCCCATCTCCGATTCTGCTGAAAAAACATGTGGTTGATCCCTCTTATATAGGAATCGGTATAGAACACGAAAGTGAAACGTGTCTTCACAGAAGTAGTGTAATGTTTATTGCACATTGATATATAATGTATTTTGGTGTTTTGTGGCTAAAGCGCCCTTAGGCGTTGATGCACCCACGCTGACGCCTGGTGGCACGTCTCCTCCATCACGACTACCAACGTCGATGACCATGAGCAACCGTCGTGCATATGGAAGCTGCACTACGCTGCACACGCTAGCACAACGCGAAAGACGAAGCACGTAACTGACACACTAATACAACGCGCAAGACAAAGCACGTAACTGAATCGTCACCGAGTCAAATCAGCGCGTACAGCGCGTCGTAATTGCAGCCTCCGCGATCAACTTCAGAAACATTTTCAGAGCTAATTGCGGAGGCCACGCTCCGCTGTGCTGAGTACGGTGAACGCCACCTAGGTGGCGTTGGTAGTGCTTCTTGATGCCAGCGTCCCTTCGAATGCTGGCATCGAGGCGTCGTAGTGCTGAGACCACCGAAGCGTTCACTGTCGGTGCGCGTTAGTGTCATAATGCAGTACTTGTCTTTTCTGCTCGTAGGCGGCGGCACCGCCCCGAGCAAGAGCGCGGGTACACGGAGGAGTGTTAGATATATAAGGCGCGTCTGTGTAGCTCTCTGCAAATGCGTTTGTGGCGCAATGGGTTAAACGCTCGGCGATCTATCGTCGCGGACCGAGAGGTCGTGGGTTCGATTTCCAAATTTTGCATGTTTGTGGAACTTTTTCTTCTGGTTTCTTTCTTTGTATTATGTTCTATGACGTATTTCCGTGACGGAAATACGTCAGTGAAGTCTTGGTGGACCCCGACATAAAACACTTTCGTGTTAAAAAAAGATTAGACTATTTTATCTCAGTGCTGGAAGTAATGTGTCAAGCGATTTTCTGAAAGAATAATTGTGTGATGTCGTGAGTGCGCTTCGCAGGTTGCGCACACAAGTGAAACATGTAGGGCAGAAAAAAAAAGCTACAAAATTATTGATTTGACCTATTCAGCGATCTTTTTTTTTTCTATATTCTGCAAAACGCAATCTTTCGTTATTACTTTAGTTTCAAGTTACATGATTTTTAGACCTCCGCAAAAGTCCACAATTGCAGCCTATTTGATATTTTTAGAGAAAAGGAAACTAATCGTTACATGTGGAATATATTCACAACGTCGACTTAGTATGGTTGCACACTAGATGATAAAAATACTGTTAGAAGAAATAAGGCCTACATCTTCTGTTAAAATCATGACAGAAATGGGGAAAATGACGTTCTGTCTCAATTTGTGGCTGCATTTTCACACTATAGTGGTCCCAGTAAAAATATGGCCTAATCAGCACTGTATAGTATGCTTCACCGCCAATTTATTTAGAGAGTTATAAGAGAGTAAATTTTGTATTAAGCGAGAAAACATTTTTGAACTGCACAATCACATGGTTGCCCGTTGCATCTCTTTGTTTCGCCTTCACTGCATAGCACGTCGGTCGGCGTTGTAGCCCGGCTCATTTCACGTGTTCCCTTTGTTGTTGTTGTTGTTGTTGTTGTTGTTGTTGTTGTTGTTGTTGTTGTTGTTGTTGTTGTTGTTGTTGTTGTTGTTGTTGTAGTTGTTGTTGTTGTTGTTGTTGTTGTTGTTGTTGTTGTTGTTGTTGTTGTTGTTGTTGTTGTTGTTGTTGTTGTTGTTGTTGTTGTTGTTGTTGTTGTTGTTGTTGTTGTTGTTTTGTCGTCGTTTTTCATTTTTTATTTTATTTATGTTATTTTTTGAAGAGGAAGAAAAGGTCTTTGGTGACTTCAGATTGATTTGGGGTTCGTTGTTTCTGGGTTTCTGGAATCTTTCGTTTCATAAATTAGACGACTTGAGGCCTTCTAGTCCATGTAGGACAAGGAAACAGGCGTCAAAATGAAGCTTGGAACAAGAAAGACACACGAAGTTAGCGTAGAGATTTGTACTGAGAAGTAATAATGCGTATTAGGTAGCTTCATTGTTTTTCGTTTCTCTTGCATTTACCGCTAAAGCACCACTAAACATTTCTTTAGTCTTTCTTTTTTTCTTTGACTTCCGCTGTTTCGGGTGTCTTACACACAAAACGGTGACTACCTCAAGGTACAAATATTTCATTTTCCATATATGTATTTAGTTCTATCGTATCAGTAGGCAACTTGAAAGAAGAAACTTTTCACACCTGCCCTCAGTGGCTATGTTTCTTGCCCTTTTTAGCACGTCTTGACCTGGGCCAGCATTGTATTGCGTTACATACCGGGGCACGCATACCTGCCAACTTTGTCGTTTTGTCCGGGAGACTCCCGAATTCCGACCAATCCTCTGGATTGTGCGGACACGGTCATGAAGCTCCCGAAAAACGTATCCGGCCTCTCAGCGGAAAAAAAATGTAGCAAAAACAAAACAAAAAAACAATAATAATAAAAAATAAAAAACGAGTCTGCAGAGCCGCATCGTAATTTCAGTAGCTACCCGAATTCCGATTTAAATCTAAGCCATTTGTGTATAGCAAGTCTTGTCCTAACACAGTTCGCTTTAGATCGACACATTCGTTGAGGAGTGCGCGTGATGCAAAGGTCAATTATGCGGTGCAGAATGTCGGGTGTTTTAAGTCAGCTTTGCCTCCATAGAGAGTTGTTATGCAGTGAAACATATTAGTGGGAAGGGGCCACTGTCACGGGACACAGCACGCGTTCCTTATTTATATACGTGCGCGTGCGCCTTGTCCCGTCACAGTATGTGCCCTGGCGACGTCAAATAGCCGTACGGGCAGTCATTCAGCACTGTTTGTGACGTCGCTGTGGCCCAGAAAAAAAAATTCAGAGCCCTTACACTACTGTGAAGATGGAAGCCAGTGAAGCTGTGACTATGGTGGGTTTGCTGCAGTGAATATTGCTATATATATTATCATTATTGATGACATTGAGCGTCTTCGGCATGTTCGTCAAAGAACAAGGACACCGGCGCCTTGTTTTCGCCCGGCGCGATGGCCAAGTAGTGCGTTTGCTGCGCCAAATCCGCCGCATCGTCATAGACTAGCGTGTGAGCCACAGCGTTGACAGCCACGGCACACTGCACGGCAGCGTCAGGATCCTGTGAGATCTCTCCCGCTCCTGTTCTCGGCGGCTCATACCCACATATCCAACGCAGGTATGAGACACACGTGATTTCTTTCTGACCTTCCTTCTCTCTCTCTTTATTTATTTCCTTCCTTCCTTCTTTCTTTCTTTCTTTCTTCCTTTCTTTCTTTCTTTTTTTCTTTCTAGTCCCTGGATCATACCCGCATATCCACTGCGGGTATGCGCAACACGTGGTTTTATTATCCTTAATCGTGACGTAACTGACGAGCATGTGCTGTTATTGATGTCATGACCTATCAGTCATGCTAGTCATCCGTTTTGACACATGTTCAGAGGCACAACTGGCGGGAAGCTGCCACGCATATGGAGCCAAAACGCCATGCACATGGAGCCGAAATCTGATGGCGATAGTTTTTTTGTTTTGTTTTTTTCTATACGCGGACGCGATCTCCTGTAACCTAGCCCTTAACAGCTTCGCTGTAAAAAGAAAGAGGGAGTGTTTTTGTTGTCGTCCGCTCTCTCCCCCCCCCCTTCCTAATTTGCCGTGATCAGTGTTCCTATATGCTTCGAGTTGTCGATTAATTCGCCCTCGCGCTATAATCTGCTAGCCTCTTTGTTGGCTCCGATGGTAGAGCGACCGCTCCGGAAAGGCGTTGGTCCTAGTTTCGACCCCAGGCCCGATACTGATTTTTCTTCAGCTGCAGAGCCTTCCTTCTGAGAAATCCGTATGGGTTTCCTTGATGGCTTCCTGCTACAGATGGGTGGATGAAAATTTCGCCCTTTCACTCAACTTCCTCCCCCCTTGCGGACTTCTGCAGAACCAATTTCCCAAGTTCGCCTCAAATTTATTTAGAAGCTTAGTGTTGTGGTTTGCTGGGTCAGTTGGTGCATGATGACAGTGTTGCGGGTTCCAGCAGGTACAGACGCAAGCACAGGAAAAAGAAACGCACAGGACAACTCTGATCCAGCGTTGGACAACGTTGGACCAGCGTTGTACCGTGCGTTTCTTTCTCTTGTGCTCGCGTCTGTACCTGCTGGAACCCGCAACACTATTATTTAGACGCCTTTACAACATGCCCACTATATGTGACAAAAGGAGAAATGACAAAACCACTGTTCAATTATCTGGAAAGCTGACGGCAAGACTATTACGAAACTAGGTTCATACGGTTTCCTGCGCACCTGACTTCACACAGAGGAAACCGCTGCGGCGGCTCAGCGGCTATGGTGTTGGGCTGCTAAGCGCGAGGTCGCGGGCTCAAATCCCGAGCGCAGCGGCCGAATTTCAATGGCAGCGAAATGCAAAAACGCCGGTGTCCCGTGAATTGGGGGCACGTTAAAGATCCCCGGGTGGTCAAAATGAATCCGGAGCCCCCAACTACGGCGTGCCTCATAATGAAATCGTGATTGTGGCACGTAAAAACTCAGAATTCAATTCAGAATTCATTCACACTCAAGATAATTAACTTGCCTAATCACTCCCGAGTTTATTTTGAAAAGGGTTGAGACCGATGTTCAAGGTAATGTATACAGTGCTCAGATCAGGAGCGCGTGAGCGCGTGGCCGTCGACGCCTGCAGCACCCTCTCGTGATAACCACCCGCGTCATCGACGAGGCCACACGCATGCGCAGTGCCAGTCGGCCAGAGGCAACGGCACGTGGTCACACCTTCGCTGATAACGAAGTTGATGGAGGCTTATCAAGAGACGGTGCTGCAGGTACCGACGTAAGCACGCTCGCGCGTTCGTGTTAGCATATCTGAGCACTGTACAAGGGGATAGGACATGTGCATGCACAAGGCCGATCCACATAGGTCGCGAAGCTTCGGGCGAAAAGCGGTTCAGAACGAATTGTCACCGACATCAGCAAGGGTGGTTACGGGAGCAGCGATTGAAGCTCGACTATGTTTGGAGGGAACAAACATTGGGAAAGAAAAAAAAACGTTTTATAATTAAAGAGAGGCACAGATTCATTCAACGAAAATAAGATTCCTTATCAATTTAATATACGCATGGCGAGAAAAGATGAGACAACTCTATTTTACTGGATCATTATCAATAAACACCTTCTTTCAGCGCCCACCGCAAGAGCGCCCATCGATTGCGGCGGGCGTTGACGCCGCTATCACTTGCCATGCAATGCAGCTCTTGAAGTGAGCAGAAAGGCGCACTCGTAAAGTTCAACTGTTACAATACGCCCCCCTCACCTGTGAGTTGTAGTTGTAGTAGTGAGTTGCGAGCGCCAGATACTTGTTTACTTTAGTTATTTTCGTGCGACAGCGCTGGCCGACGGGCGTGGCGTCCGACGACAGGACGAGCACTTTTCGCCAAACGCGTTAGTAGGCCTCCAAAGAAAGTATGTTATGTGCAGGGATGCGATTTGGACACCCGTACGGCTGACCTTTTCCTGCATCGCTTTCCGCGCTGAAAGCAGTGAACGCCCTTCAAGTCGAATGGCGGGGTGCACAGCTGTAATGTCAGGCCTCCGAAAAAAATTCCGTGCCTTTGAGAACAAAATGACGTCACCTCTGTTTAACAGATATGACGTCACATAATTTTTTCTTCCACCGGAAGTGTTCCCTCCTCCCACAGATGGCGCTAAGCCCCGTGAGCCGCTAAGGTCCCTGTATGTTCCAAAGGTAGCGCAAACCTTTGTTCAAATAGGAAAGGAGAATCTCCTCCCCGCCCTCTACCCCTCTCCTTTTTTGCCGTTAATCGTGGCAAACGAAGCCTCAAATAAACGGCGAGCGATATGGCTCCACCGTATCGGAAGAAAAAAATTTGACTGCCACCGAGGGAGGTCATTACTGAGGGAAGTTCTGATCACTGTTCTCATCCACTTAGTGATGAACTCAGGAAGGTGGGTGCGCTCGCCAGTTCACCATCAGCCAACGACTGAGTAAAAAAAAAAGTCCCGGTTTATGCTCTGCGGCGAACAAAATGGCGCATTATGGCAATAGGAATATCTTGCATGACTTCTCATAAAATGAGCACAATGGAAGAGTCGTCAATTAATGAGCTAAAGGCAGAAAGTGCGCCACACCCGGCAACCAAGGCATATAACTGAGGGGGAAAGAAAAACACGCGGATGCATTTTGGAAATTTAAAAAAAAACGTTGAGAGTATTTAGCACATAAATGTCTCCGCATGTTATGCGTGTGCATAGTTTGATGTAGCTCTTTGTTTTCGTAAATGCGTCAGGTAAACAGAACACCATTCGATTTCGAGAACCAATCAGCAGTGGTAAAGACTGCTTAGGATTGCGTTTAACTTGTTCTACCTTTCGTTTTCCTCGTCTGAGCGATGCAGATTCTACTAATAATTGAAGGTACTACATATCTTACGTAGAAATCTCACGTACAAACAGCCTCGTGAAAATGCGCCCAGAAGAGTCGCGTTTCAAGCAAGCGCTTCAACGCGCCGCATGCGATACGATATGAAGCGGGCGGTAGCGGCCGCGCGCTTCGCTCACTAATGGCGGCTGAGAGGAAGAGGCGAGGAGGAAATGGCGCGGAGAGGAGGAGTTTGCGCTACCTTCGAAAAATACAGGGACCTTTTGATCCGCCGATGAACCGCCATGTTTTGAACGTATGGGCTTCTATGGAAGCTTCGCTACCAGGTATATTTACCTTGATATGCATGCAGCCTTGGAAGCTTCCTCCAGTGTCCATTGAGGAATGGTTTTCCCTCTCTCTCTTTGTCTCTCTTTCGCAAATACCTGAGCAAGTAGTTTATGAGGAAGCCATCCACTTAAAACGACCATGCCGCTTCCACAGCGCATGCAGCACAAAACGGCCAGTCGGTGCAGCGCCGTAGTCACTTTTTTCCTGATTATTTCTTTTTTATGGTTATTATTCTTGGGTCGCGCATGCGTTGTGGCAATATTGACGCCACGCAGGAAATTATGGTTAACGCGGCCTCGTTCAAGAATCTTCTTCAAAGCCTCTTGCATATTTGGAGCAATGGGTTTTTAGATGCATAGGGTACATTTTGGTCAGTTAGTTTCATTCTTTATACGTATAGTCTGGAGGTAAAGTCTAATTATAATGAACTTGTAGAGGCGATAATATATCTTCAACTGCAGTACCACCGACCAGGAAGATGATGATCAGTTCGGCGCGTGGTCAGACATTGATTAGTACCTTGATAGTAGAGATGTGTCAGTTTAATATGGGTGCCTCGCCATAAAGGACTACTTATAAAGGAAATCGCAGATTCTCTATCCAATGCATCTATGGGCAACCAGTGCTGAAACCGCGAGTGCCAACAGCAGAGCCGTGACGCACAGCCTAGGGTGCGACGAAAATAGTTTTCAGCTGCACGTGCCGCGATTTCGCCAATTTCACCGCTTCCCTTGAGGTACATCTGTCCGGATTCTGGCCTGGCTGGCAACCGGTTTGCTATAACGTATATGGGCACATGCGTTTCTCCAACGCCCATATAGGTATGGCCAGAGCTTGGCTGGACGCATAGAGCTAACGCGAATGTTGACACAGGCGCGCGTCCGTAATCATCCAAAATGTCGAACCATTTTTGTGGCACCCTGTCGGATGGTGCCGGCATATTTCAGCAGCACACAAACGGCCGTAACGCCTCCTGGCCAGCGCTGGTTCCCCATAGGCGGCCCTATATACTCCCGCATTGTCCTTTGGCTGCTTCTATCACTGCTGCTAGATTTCGTAGGGGTGTCAATACGCAGGCAGTGTCAATAGCTATACCTCTGTGGATTACCGACATCTTCTTCATCCCTGGCACAGAGATGTTCTGCCAAACGCGAAACCTTGAAGTGTCCGTCACGAGGCTGCGCTGCCGCATACCTACGTTAAACTCCTATCTACACAGGTGCGGACTGGTCCCATCACCATTACGCTCATTGTGTAGTGAAGCGGAGACAATAGATCATTTCTTGTTGTCTTGTAGGTGTTTTTTTTTTTGCAATAATGAAAGGATTACCGGAAACTCCGCTTCACAATATTGATCTAGGTTTATCTGTGCCTTTAATCCTGTCTTTCGGAGCCGCTATTATTGGGTTCAGCCACAGAAATGTTCGCTTGGCAATCCAAATTAACTCATTCAATTTAATCGATTACCATGCTAGGCTGATCGTCCCCCCTACCCCACCATAATTTTGTTTCTTCTTTTTAATTGATGGTTTGGTCCGATTGCGTTTTATATACCTTTTTTTCCTATCAAAAAACCTTCTAATTTAAAATTTCCAGCATCCAAATTGTTCATTCCTTGTTTTTATCCGCCTAATTTAACCACCCGATCCATGGCCAATTTCTCCTGCTGCTACGCCACGACAACACAGGTCAGCAACAAAAACAATCCCCGGTGCTTTCCAGCTGTACTTAGGTTCAAGGCAAAATTAAGGGGAATTCCGAGCAGAATGCCATTGTGATTTTTTTTTCAGTGATTTTTTATGCGAAAGTTGGGGGTGCGTCTCCTCAATACCATTCCTATTGTAGAATCGTTGTGTTCTCACCTTCCTGCTTTTTGAACTCGAGACGTAAGCGGGTTTGTCGTGGTATACGATTGGTCCCACGTCCATATATGAAACCAAGCAGCAACATGACAACATAGTTATTTAACATACCTGTGGCAAGAAAACAAGATACATATACAGCAACAGCACAAACGTCACAACTTGAAACACCCAAGAGCGCTTCTTGCTATTGGTTCCCTTCAGACCGCTATAAGGACCCCTACTGCCGGCACTCTTTGCGGACAGTGCTGACGTAATCAAATTGGTCGTGAAATCGGTCTTTTCGACTTACGTAATAATATGCGTAAGGTATATCGATCACCAATCCGCAATGCACTAGCTACCGGATTCGCGGTTTGTATATAATCGCCTTTCGATGGCCGTTCGGCATCGATCACGTATATGCAATGCTTAACAGCGTATACGCTTCGCTCAAGTTTTGATCGAGTGCAGAAACCTCACTATCAGTAATACGTCGCGCGCATTGTCCATCTTACGGAGGTGTTTGGTCAGAGCACCGCCGGTGTGTAATTGCATTACGGAAGACTGAGCCATCTACGTGGATAGATGCCTGCAGCCTACGTCACGCGATCGCCGTGATACATCAGGATAATAAACTGGCGATTGCGTTTACGGCGCTCGCGACTGTCAATTTGATCGATCGGCGGGTCGAGCATCTATCGTTTATCAGCAAATACGTGAGCCACTACTTCCTTTGTTGCTGCTGTGTTTTGCCCTTGTCCGTATGCTCTTTCCTTGTACAGCTTCAAGCGCAGCAAGCGCCGATTTCCTTGAAGACAGTCGCCTATATTTATTTTATCTTCAGTCGAAAGTTTTCCTTTTGAGTTTCTATACCACTCGATAAACTTCCTAAGAAAGCGTATTAATTTCAGTCGAAGCATTTGCAAGAGGTGCGCGAGGTGCAGCGGAGATGATGTCTGTTTTTCAGATCGAAGTAAATCATTAACGGCACCAGACATCAGAAAATGAGCGATTATTACTAAGCAACTGAATAAGTATCCAATGCCTGCCGATAAGCCGATACGAAAATATGGAGCAGGAACTTGGATGTTAACAAAGACGCTTAAGAAGGAGTTAAAGACCGTGCAATGAGTGATGGGACTAAATATGTCAGGCATAACGCTCAGAGGCAAGAAGACAGCACGTGTGGATTAAAGAGCAAGCATTTGACATTAAGAGGGGAAAAATGGAGTCGGGCAGGCCATGTAAAGCATAGGGTGGGTAACCGGTGGTTTCATAATGGGTGCCAAGAAAAAAGAAGCACAGTCCAGGACGGCAGAGAATCAGGAGGTTTGATGAAGATTGGGAAATTTGAAGGCACAAGATGAGAATCGGCTGGCGTAAGACAGGGGTAAAAGACAGATCGCGGTTGCCCTCGACCTGCAGTGGGCATAAATATAATGAAGATCTCCCTAAGTGTTTCAAAAAATTGGAGTACGCTTAAGCTTCGCATTTAAGAGTGGAACGCGATAGCGTTACTGGACGCCGACACCGACACCTTATTTTCTGCGACATGGGGCCCGATCAAAATTTAGAAAGGCTCCGTTTTCAACACTCCCCTCAACGTTGCCACGAAGCAAAGTACAGCGAAACACCATCAGAATTGGAGGACGCTTAAGCTTCGTCCTTATAAGAGCTGAACGCGATAGCGTTCAAAGATGCCTGGCTGCTTATCAGGCTTCTTTCTCGTATATTCAAATTACAATCTGACGCTATCACGTCTGTAGGTTGTGGTTAAGTCGCACTTTACGATTTTTCTGACGGATTTTACTTTGAGAAATTCAATTTTTGTTCACTAACGCCTTGCACCACGCGAAGGGCCTGCCCGGTCGGGATGGTTCGGGATGATGTGGTTCGTGATGATTATTTACGACAACGATGCCGGGTTTTCTGCGACACGGGGCCAAACAAAGGTCGTTATAAAAATAAATTATGCGATTATATTAAATTGTTTTAGGAGACCTGTTGGAGATCCAATTGAATGTTGCGCATGATTTTTTGCAAGGGTACCTTTATGCTCCGATCGCGGAATCAGCGTTGATCAGGGCTCAAGGCACTTAGTCGGAATCTTCGAGATGTCTTGAATATACCCTAAGGCGAGTGCTCAAGCATATGTGAAAGAATATCGTACTGACCGGCTCATCGTGAACAACGGCTGTTTACATACCCCTAAACGTCAATCTTTATCTTCTGGGACATTGGTAAGTGACCTGTTGCACCAGTGTTGCTTTCGCCCAAGCAAACGGTGTTCCGTCAATCTCTTGATCACATTAGTTTCGGATAAGTGCCATGGCCCTACCGCTTTTTATTCTTTCGCAGAGCCGACCCTGCGCACTTGCGGGATACAGCTAATACATCAATGTATTTCTCTACACATGTATTTAGGGAAGAAACATTTCGACACTCTTTCTGTAGCTTCGGGATTCCAATACATATGAAAACGGGCCGTGAGCACTGACCGCGGGCCCTTTTTATAAATCAACCACGATGCTTTTCTGCGACGAACTATCACCAAAATGTGGCAGTCAACATTTATTAATATGCGTTCTACCGATGGCGACCTTCTGCGTGCAATTTGTGTGTTGAAGTTGCTGCTAAACATACATATCTTTATGAAAACTTAAATTCAGTACAACACTAAATATTCGGGCCAATATTGCTAATCTAGTTAAGGACCTTGGTCAATACACGATACAGACAGTAGGTACTGCACACCTTTTCTGCACAAACGTATTAGTCAATGGTTGCGGAGCGCAGAAAAGTGCCCAATTTGCTCCACGCATTATGTGTTGGCAGTCGTTTTCAGTGAAGAACATTAACGTTACAAATTAACAAAGTAAACGTTTTAAAGATCTACTGCAACATGTACCTCAGGTAATTAAAACATCTTTCGGCGGATGTTTCATTAAAAATTAGTTAACATGTTATCATCGAATATTTACGAACGCTCGCCGCCGATAGATACGTACCTTGGGAACTTCATAAACACAAGGGACAATTCAAAACAAAAAAGCAAATCATCCCCCTCCTTCAAAAAAAAAAAAGAGAGAGAACTTATAATTGCTCCTGTATTCAACCGTATGTGCACCGTACACCGATAATGGTATAACGGCTGAGCGAAGTTCTCGCAGACTACCAACGAAACGCAGAAACCCGCGTTCTCTGCATGCTCGCTCTATTGGTACATGTTGCGTCAACGTGCCTTCCTTCAACCCCGCCGTATTGCATAAATACCGCGCCCTCTAGCGACTTCCTCTAAAGAAGCTTTCTCTAACCTTCGGTTGCGTCAGTAGGTGGCTCTGGGCGCTTGAAAGTAAAGACCCCTTTTCCGTACAGTGGACTCCGAGATTACACAACGCCGCAGTGATCTCGGATGATGTTTCCACACTCCAGTCCTTCGCGTTTCACTCACTAGCTGGCGTTGGGATGTAAATGAGGGCGTGATGGCGTGTTTTAAACCGAATTTAGAGAATGTTAATGCTACGGTAGCATAGGCAAGCGTGCGCTTCAAACCGGTTTACAGTTTGTCGTGGACATCCTAATTCGTGATAAACGATGTTTCCTGCGGCACGCTTCGAACTTTAGCTAGTGGTGTCTCTTGGCGCTGAACGCTTGATTTAGGGCGGGTGCACCCCACCACGACAGTTTTCGGAGACTGTCATACTCTCGCAGCTCTCACACTTACCGCGGGTTTCATTCGTGCAGCGTCGCATTCCCAATGGGAATTGTAGACTGCCCTTTAATTCTAGCACGGCCGCATTGGCTGCGACTGACAGTATTTACAGCAGATTCTGGGCCCAGAAAACTTTCGTGGGTGGACTACCTCCTTGCGGTGCTGGATCGTTTGTATATTTTTTGTTTCCTAAAGCAGAAGTTCTTACCGTTAAACTCGGGTAAACGATGAATACATTAAGAGACAGCATACAATATCAATCACGCGATCCTCTCAGGCGCAAAAAAACTATTCGTATCATCCGAAGTTTCGTATAACCTCAATCATACTAAACCGCTGGACTAGTCCGTACTTTAGGCTTCATTTATCATGTTCAAGTAGGCCAAATTTATGAACTAACTGCGACAGGCACGGCAGTACCCCTTGTAATTACGCTCAAATTGCCTCACGCGTCATCGCGTGCCACAAATCCCAGCAGCGACGCCAAAACGATCTGAAATTGATTGTCGTGGAGGTCGAGGGCTTTGTTTGCAGCTGGACCTTTTGTCTCAAGGAATCTTTGGCGCTGGGAAGATGCGGGGTCTTTCACCGAGCCAACTCTGCCCAAATACGAAAAAAAGATAATTTAATATCCGTGACGCCGCACTGACGTACCGACGCAGGGGTTTGGGCGCAAACTTCAATAATTAAAACTGTGACCTTCATTTTCTCTTTTTAATAAACCTATTATCGCGAAATTAAAATAAATCGAATTTTTGAATAATGCATTATCTGTCTAAACTAATTTAGCGTTTCTCTTCATTGTCCCTGTAAGTGTAAGCGTCACATCACATCATTCGCCATTTCGTTCTTTTTCATTCTATTGCTTAGCAATATTTGAGAACCTCACTCAGTTTGCGGTATGTAGTGGAACCTCGTTGACGCGATCTTCACGGGAACCAGGAAATAAGGCGTATCATCCGAAAATCGCATCATCCAACGTATTATCCAACCAAATCGTATCAGGAAAAGAGACGTATTATCGCGGCCTAACCTCTTTCACCCCAACTAGGGTCACTGGGCAGCCCATGGTCAAATGAGTAGAGCATCGGGCTGCTTTGCTGAGGAAACCGGGTTCAAAACCAACCGTTGGACAAGCTTGGGTCACTGGGTGTGTGACACTGGAGGGTGCCGCTCTTCATTGAACCTTTCTGACTGAATACAATTTGGGCCCCTGAGTATTTGCAAATGGATGTGCATCGCTCTTCAATAAACCTCTTAAGCGCCAACTTGAGTCACCGAGTTTGTGCCAATGGATATGTGCGACTCTTAAATCAACCTCTCTGATGCCAATTATGGTCACTACGTGTGTGTCGCTGGGTATGTATGTGCCGCGTTTCATAATAATCATCATATTACACGTGTCACCACTTAGACATTCTTCATAGGATATATTGGTAATCGTAGTAAAGTCGCCAATCATCGCCAAATGCTGGATGCGCTGGCAATCTTTAATGTTAATCCGATATATCTTTTAATGTGTTAGCACTAGGAGCGTCAAAGCGGGAAAACATTGTGTAAGTGTAAGTGTGGGAAGCCGCGGTCACGTATTAGAGGCACAGGTATGCAATTTTCATCACTGATAGCACATTAGCCCACATATGCCAAGCGTCTCTTTCTATGCCGAACACTTTTTTCAAGAAGCTGCCATATTCAAGCCCTCGCTCTTTTTTCTGATAGGCTACGTGGCTAGGCAGACATTAACAGCGAGAAAAAAATTCAAGGATAGCTTCTCAAATAGCTGAAATATTCAAACTTTTTAATGACTATAGTCTCAGAGCACATGTACTTGTGAAATGGAAGCCGAAGAATGATGAAGCCAGGTCTTCGCAGAAGAAATTTTGGAACTAGCACCACTTTCGAGATACGCTATCTTAGAAAATTAAAATGTCCTATAAAATAAATGGGCAGCCCAGTTAACAGTTTCCTAAAAGCTTGCCACAATTAGTTCGGGACAGTCTTTTAGCCGAATTTGCAGAGGCATTTTAGCAGATTTTGTGGGCGTATTATTGAAAGTTGTGATAACGTTAAGATTTCCATGAAGCCAACTTGACTTCAGTACTCCTCGGCTATGGTTTCACAATTAGAAATGTGCCCTAAAAACAGTACTTGAAAAGCTAGTTAGCATATTTCAAAATTTTCGCAAGGTTGTTGAAATTTACCTTGCAGCTAACGTCGGCATGGCGCGGCTTATCCTGTCTACCTGAACACCAGGGGCCTGCTATGACAGTTTCTTTTCGAAAAACGTGGTTCGCATAAAAATAAACCGCTATATATATATATATATATATATATATATATATATATATATATATATATGCCTGTAGGTCTGTAGATGTATCCCTTTAGTAAAGTTTGCAATAAGAAAACCGAAATAGGAAAGGCAACTTTTCTTTACAAATTCTATAATGCCCCCACGGAGTTTCTGATGATATACGGCCCTGACTATACAAATGACTAGTATTGCAGCTCTTAACCTGATTTACCGAAATGCCTTAATTATGCACTACCTATACTATATGCAGATGATACGACTGTTGCTCTCTCAGATAAATCATTACTTGTGTTAATTTTGAAACTAAATAATGACCTGTCTAACATTGATGAATGTTGTAATGGTAAATTTCTAATCATAAACCCTGAAAGAAGCAATTCGCGATAATTAGGTTATTAAACGTTTATTATATCTCTCTCTTTCTCATGGTATTTAGGTCTTCGGAGAGACAATAACATTCAATGGACCTGCCATTCCTGCCTCCGACTGTGTGTAGTTCCTCGGCATTAAATTAGATTTCCACCTTAAGAGGCTTTAGTTCAGGCTCAAACAGCGATGTCGCCTATTCAAGTACATGTAAAACGTAGAAACGCTTTTTTTAGATAACCGCTGGGTCAATATAAATGAAATATGTTCCATTTTACAAGTATAGTTAAATTATAGCACCTATTGAAGCGGAATTTTTATTTAAGGCCTGAATGTTTCAAGATAATTTTCAAAATTTTGTAAGTTTGTAAAAAGTAGAAGCACGAAGTCTACAAATTCGTAGCTCTGCATCAAGACCAGATATTGCAGTTCTGTAAAATGCATCTGTTAGAGTAACCAAAACGGACAAATTTTACACGTGAATTTATGTCTTACTGGAATTTCTTAGGTGGGTTTTGCAAATGTCCTACACACGTAAGAATGGTATATTGCAGAACAATGTATATATACATCAATTTTATCCGCTTTAGAAGTACTATTAGACGCAATTGACAGAATTTTGATATTGTTTTCTCAATGTTAAGTTGCAGAGTTGTAAATTTGATAGTATCGTTTTCTGAAACTTTAAAATTTTCAACAAATTTTATTATATATTAGACGACCTACATTAAGAATTCGCTACCAGCATGTCTCTAGATTTTAGTGTTTTCTTTTCAATGCAATAACCCTCATCAAATTCGGTGCAGTGGTTGCCGAGAAAAAGCGATTTATCCTTTACCGTGAATTCAGATATTAGCCTCCGAGCTAAATATTCCTTTTCTTTTATTACATTGCATACAATAAACAAAAAACTGCAGTTCGTATAAGAGCACTACTCGAGTCACGTGCATTTTTTTTTCCGAAGACGCGCTATTATCATTATACTTCGCTTCAATTCATATAGTCATACCATTTATGCTATCGCTTGCTGGAGCACAATACTTAGCACAGTCATATTTCCTCTATTCTGCACGATACAAAATCAGGCCATTCGCATTATAACCCAAAGCCATTTTTTCTTCTAATACCTCCCCACAATTACGTACAAACCGGATTATTAATGAGTTACAGATTTCTTCGATTTGCAAGCGCACGTTCTGGTCAAGGCGTGATTTATCAAAATGATCGAGCGACACAAAAGCAGTCCGGTCAACGGCCAAGCAGCGCGAGCGCTCAAGTCCTCGTCCTCGATTGCTTTGATTGTTTGCCTGATTTTGGTCAGCTTCAGACATGGAAGGGTTGATGCAGCGGCCGAGGTCTACGACATCTTGAATGTAGGCTGTAAAGATCTGGACGGATTGCTTGGCGCGACCACGCAAGTGCTGTTCTGCGCGGAGCTTGCGTGCACACAGCGGGTCGACCGAATACTTCGGCGAAGCTCGTCTTGTAAGAACACCAGTTGACAATGTCAGCTTCGTGGTTACGAAATCATGCAGATGAACTACATTGCTCAAGTAAAAGGTGACGTTGTTTAATTTGGCGGCGTCATCAAATTTGTTGTGCGCACTCACTCGTTCGTAGAAGGACAGCCAGTCCTCCACGTCGTGGTCTTCGGTGCCGCTGAATACAACAGGGTCGCGCTGCCTTGGAACGCCGTAACAGACGACAGCCGGAGGTGACGTAGCATCTTGCGGCGCCACGTCATCAGGCATAGCCGACGCTGGAGGTAGAGTCCTGGCACGGAGTTCCAGGCTGGAGTGTGAAACCAGCACCTCCACCAAATGCAAGCACATGTTCAGAATATCGCGTGGTTTGTCACAATGATCAAGCGACACGAAAGTTGTCCGGTTGACGGCCAAGCAGAGCTAGCGCGAGCACCAACGACAGCCTTCTTTCACGTCTTTTGCTGGCGTTCGTTACATGTTTGCCACTACAATTATCATTTAGCGGTCACATTCTTCCAACTACCAGCAAAACAAGTTTCTTTCGACTTCATAGGTTCTGAACTCCTTGTTAATCCCAATGACACAAGGCTTGCATCACATGGGGATATTCTGTTTCCACACTAATTGGGACCCTTGCGCCATAAGACCCCATACATCAATCAATCACTAATTGGGGGGGGGGGGTGGCATGCTCTTTTGCCGCACTAAAGCTTTGTAACAATTTACCATAAGCTGTTAAATCATGCTCTACCTTATGTTGATTTAAGTATCAACTTAAGAAATATTTGCTTTCTGAATAAATTTGTTTTAATGTTGTTTTGCCAAAATACACTTGCGTGTTGCTTTGGTTGTGTATGTAACTTTTTTTTTATTTGCGTTGTTTTGTGCTATGACTCAGTTTTTGTTATTTGCTTATTCGATTTTCACGATTTCTGCTCTGTATTCTGCTTTTACTATTGTAACAATTGATCAAGGGTCCCGTTGCAGCCTCTGAATATGGAACCCTTGTCTGTATATTATTTATAGTAACAGAATGTATGAATGAATAATAAGTTGATACTGAAACTGAACAGCTGTAAAAGTTTACGTCGCAGCAAGTTTTGCAAACCACTGCCGGCCGGGTATCGAGATTACAAGATATGGGCGCAAAATAAAGCTTGGGTAGACATATAAAATGAAGTGGTTGATCTGACATTGACTGGTTTCGCTGTAGTTTCATTTAGACACCTAGGAAGATCAAGATGCAGTAGGCATTGCTGGTACTACATGTTAGGTAACATTCTTACAGCGAAGCTGTTAACTCTTTAAAGACGCAACAGGAGCTCAGCTCGTCAAGCGAAAACTTGTCAAAAAGTTGAGTGACGAGACCAGTTCGTCCAGCGCATTTTGTGTGTGTGTGTGCGTGCGTGTGTGTGTGTGGTGCGTGCGTGCGTGCGTGCATGTGTGTTTGTGCTGTGTGTGTGTGTGTTGTGTCCGTGTGTTGTGTGCGTGTATTGTGCGTGTATTGTGTGTGTGATGTGTGTGTTGTGTGTTTTGTTGCGTGTGTGTTGTGTTGTGTATGTGTGTTGTGTGTGTTGTGTATGTTGTGTTGTGTGTGTTTTGTTGCCTGTGTGTTGTGTGTTGTGTTGTATTTGTTGTGTTGTGTATGTTGTGTTGTGTTGTGTGTGTTTGGTTGCATGTGTGTTGTGTTGTATGTGTTGTGTTGTGTATGTGTTGTGTTGTGTATGTGGTGTTGTGTGTGTTTTGTTGCGTGTGTGTTGTGTTGTATGTGTTGTGTTGTGTGTGTTTTGTTGCGTGTGTGTTGTGTTGGTTGTGTGTGTTTTGTTGCGTGTGGTAAATAACAGCGTTGCATGTAGGCTCCCTATTGAAGAGGGAAGTTGGGAGCACAGACTCAAGGGTGTGCAGTGAAGCCCACATTCGTTACAGTGCATTTTTTTTTATTTTACTAAACTTCACCTTTCTGACAGACATTTTTCGCGTGGTGTAGATTTACATGATCATCAGAACCATTTGCACGCAAAAAAATGTTATTTTCTTGCAAGTTCTTTCATATTTCTTTTTTACCGTCCTTAACGGACTGAGGGCAGTTCAGCAATAGTTTGAAGGCCACCGCAGACGTGCAGAAACGTGTTCAGTATCAAATATCAATCATAGAATAACTGGCGACGTAGCCTGCATATCAACTCCGAAGTGGTCTCGTATGCCCTTCAGGCGTTCTGAGCACAATTGTGCATGCGAGTGTAGTGCGTCAAAAGCAAGAGCACTGAGTGATAAAAATAATAATATTTAAAATGTGTCTCATATGTCGTGAGACACTTCCGATTGAACCTGCAAGTTTGAACAATATGAGGAAAGTGATTTAGTAAGACAATTATGAGAAAGTACATGACTGAGTGTTTGCTGTTGGCGTCAGTGTATAACCTGTAGCAGTTTCACTTCTTTAATTGTTTTATGCAATGTTCAACACCAGGAATATATTTGAAGGGGGTGGTCAGCTATAGGTCACTTTCAAGACATAAAGTATTTAATGTTTTCATTGACGTCCCTGTAGAGAGTTCTCGCATGTAGTCTACATTCTGCGAACTCGACAAAACTCTTTGAAGAATTTAAAATTCTTTATTCGTTCAGCAGCTCTACGCTTTTCGTGATTCTGGAGGTACAACAAACGCAGTGAAAGTAAATTTTCAATGAACAGAATCAACCTGCGCCTGCAAGAAGTTAACCACGGCATTGTTAAGAACACGCAGCCAGACGCAGGCGTCGTCTATATCACATCAAATCACCGTCCTCAATTCATCGAACCAGTGATTATGGAGAACCTAGTGACGAAGTAGGTGTTGCCAACATTTTCAATTTCATCCAGATCAATCAATCAATGCATCAGACAATCAATATGTTAATCAAATAATCAAAGGCACGGTCAGTTGCATCGTTTATATATCTCCCTCCATTCACAGTGGAATTCAGAGATACTTATAGTGCGATAAAGATGCGCAACTAAAGGACGCATTGCGGCATGACTCACTGCTCTAGAGATAAAGACATAGCTGCTGTGCACTGGTCACAGGGTAGCATTTCGCGCGCCAGGAGCCACTACGGCCCACCATTACCGCGCAACGTGTCAAAGGAACGTATTAAGAAATTATTCTAATGTCCATGCGACCTGTTGACTGCCTCTTTTTTCCGCTTCACGCTTCGGCGGAGCCCCGTGAACAGAGCGTACCTATATATTTCCGCACGCGACAGAAGGACTGTCCCTTTGAGGCCTCGGGAAAGCTCGAGCTCTAACTGGTTCCTAACGATCTGGCTGGCATGATAGATTACCCCGTGCCTTGCACCTCGCCACGTCTAAATGCGCGTCGCCGTAGTACCGTGCAGTGGATGTAGAAACTGCGAGGCCTGCATAGGGCGGCTATATATAGAGCGCGGAAGAAAATAGTGCCAGAGTCTTGCAGCACTTTTACCACGAATGCCTTATGATTGAAGGAAATATGTGAAATTGTTTCGACTTGCTTGCATTTCTTGATGATATAAAAATTTGTGTCTGCCTTTTTTTTTTCTTTTTTCTCGTGAATTCACACTGCTGCAAGTTTGCTCAGTCGTCTGCTTTGGTCCCCGAGAGCAGACGAAGCTTGCTCGTAGGGAGCAACTGCGCAACTCTCGCTATTCCTCAATTACATATCAGGGTTTCTACGAGTCAATGTACTACAGCATATTGGACGCTACGGGGGACGCAGAGGCAGAAGGCGAAGTGCCTATGAAAGTCGTTGCTCTCACTCAGTTTGGCGTACTAACTCAGTCGTATATCCACCAAAGAAAACACCTATGTGAGACGTTCTTGTTTTGTTTTTTTCGTCAGTTTTGTAGAAGTCAGCAAAAAAAAAAAGTGTACAAGCCTTAGCAAGCACATTTATGCAGCGCCGTTGTCTGCAGCTTCGTCTGCAGACGACGCGCTACTCTAGAGTAAGAAAGAATCACCTGACGACAGGTCTTTTCTTTTTTTTTTGCTTGTTTGTTTGTTTTTATTGCCCTTTTTCAGCGTCGTCTGTTCGCATGCAGACGACGCACACTCGGCGAACGAACATTGGCCTAACGATGCGCATTAGTGTCGGCTGTTCGCTGCAACAGACAACGCATATACAAACTGCATACGGCCCCTCTTAACTATATATACACAAACCATGCCGTAACGATGAATGCTATTGAGTGGCTGCGGCACGTTGAAGCGCATGCCATAGGCTTTGCATGGTTCGCTGATGCCAGTTCCTAGCTTCCATACCACTGCATGGTTCTTACCCGAGAAAGAGTTAGATACACCTTCGGGCTTCCGAGGAAATCGTTCTGCGAACGCCATTAAGAAGGTGGGGAGGGGAAATAGTCGGGGGAAAAAAGAAAGCCCCGAACAGTCCAAATTGCTCCATACCGCCGTGCGCCAGCTCGAACGGGCAGAAGTGTAATAACGTCCAAACGGGCCGTCTGGGCGCTCAACAGAACGAAGCCCAAAGCGCCGTAGTATAGTAGTATATGCGCGCGGTCCCAAAAAGTGCGGAACTGAGCGAGCGGTGTTCAGTCAAGCGAGACGCGGTATATACGCATATATAGGTGCCCGACTCGATCGCTTTTTCCTTCTTCTCAAGAAACGGAGCGCGTGAAAAGAAAAAAAAATACTCAGTTTCTATATATTCTCTCAACGCTGACTTCTAACTCGTTTTATTTCATTTCTTCTTTTCGTCGTCGATGCGGAAGCGATGCCTTCGAATATACGTGAGAGCGACGTCGGGGTGAAAAGCAGTCGAAAGTGCCTGTCGACCTTTTTTTCTCTCGTTCTTTTTCTTTTTTTTTTTTTTTAGCGCCCCTTTTTGTCAGCCTACAGCTATTCTCGAAAGGTGACACGAAATGAAGCAGCGGAGAGATATCTACTTTGTTGCGAAGCTGAACAAAGAAATTGCCCAGATGTAGCGCGAATGTTGGAATATCGGTGTAAGGTGAAGCTTTCGTGATGCCCGGTTAATTAAATACCATGAAATTATTTACTCCCGGTATAACGTGCTTTGCAGGACATTGATTACGCTTACCAAGCCCGGCAAGATCGCGGGGACCCTCACCACGTGATCCCGACGTGGGACTAGCCGGGTGCGCGACGTGTTCGCGTCCTCGCCGGACCTCCAATAAAGTTATTTGACTCACTCACTCACCACGTGACAACACGTGGTCGAGGATTACGCTATAGCCGGATCAGCCTAATTTCCATTTATATACCATCTGTGAGAGCGGCCAAGTTTTCTATTGCGCTATCTCCAGGATCGGGCCACTTTATTCGGCTATAAATGGACCGAGGCGACGCCTTCAAACCCTTCGGGAAGAAAGCGTATAGAAGACTTCACTTAAGTAAATGAACTCTGCGCTTGGCGGCGTATGTATTTCTTCCAGTGATAATACTTAGACATATAGATTTTTTTTGTTTCACGTAATTTTCGTAGAACGAGATCGGACGGCACGGGCGCACATCCCTACTCAGCTGCTGGCCAACAAATTGTCCGTCCATCGCGATGTAGCCTATCTTCGACAGCTTTGTGAGAGCGCTTATGATCATGGACGGCGACCTTGCTATTGCACCAAGCGCTACCGTTCGCTGTCTATATCATGGACGGTGACTTTACGGTTTCTACCTTTCGCTGCAAGAAGTACTGCGGTCGCTATCGACGCTGCCATGGGAGGCGCTATTCGATGGACCGAGGCGATGGTTATCGACGCGATCCTTTCTTCGGGAGGCAAAAGTCATATTGCCGCTGAGGACCACGGCGATGCGGTCTGGCGAAAATTTGCTGTGCTCCGCGCACTTAAGTATTTCAAATGATCTTACTTGGCGGCGTACGTATACGCACTGTGATGTGCTTTTTTCAGTGATATACTTTATATCATATTTTTTTTTGATATTTTCATCTGTTCTATCTATACGTATTTATGCGTATTGTATATGAACACGTTCTATCTATAGTGTATCTGTTCTATCTATACGTATTGTATACGTATTGTAATATCTGTTATCTATACGTATTGCCGTATAGCTCTGTCCAGGGGTAGGACAGACGGGGCTACATATATAGGCCGATTCATTATACGATTACTGTCCTAAGTGTGAGCTATTCAGCAAGACAGCAGCAGAAGAAACCCAGAAGCAGCAGCCATGGCCTTGAGCAAGGTCCCGAGAGGGTTCACTGAGAACGCTTCGCTTTAACTGAGCTTGTTTCCTGGCGTTCATGCGCTCCCATGTTGAAGAATATATTATTGTTATAGCAGTTATGTGGATACTCAAGGCGCCGTGCAGTCGAGCTATCCACGACGCATGCGCCGCCCGCTGGTGGACGGTTAGACGGTCCTCAGAAACGCGCAGTGCGTCTGGCTGCAAAAAACGAGAAAAATCAGCTGGACGCACCATCACGATCCGCTCAATCGGCTCTCTGCATGCCACAACTGGTGCGTACGCTGGTCTGCGTGGAATGAACAGACCAGAACAGTTTGTTGTTCATAACGAAAAAGAATACAATACGCAACAATTACACAGGTATAATATAGGTGTAATAGTAGCGTCACGTTAAACCTATATAATCCTTTGAACGTGCGTTGACAAATGCCGACGGTGTTCAGTCGGGCTTATCTTGGGCTCCACATTGAGGTGCGACGCCAGCGACGCCTCTACCGGCGCTTTTCATCCCGCCATCGTTGTGACCATGGCCTCTGAGAACGGGCGACGCGCGACGTCCAATCTCAGAGGCCATGTTGTGACACGCCTCGTTCCTGCCGGGGACGCTTGCTGCGCAGCAGCCGTTGTCTGACGTGCTGCGTCGTGCCGTGTCACCTCCGCGTATTGGTAGAACACCGTGCGATGAGCTCGACCGGAGCTCTTGCTCTCGCTTTCAATAATGCTTCGCCTTCTGGCTGAAACTGCCAATTTTTAACGTAGTTTGTGACTGGTATATAGTGTAATGGTCAGATTTCCCGTGGTTGGGGTTTCTGCTGACTGCAGTGATGTTCCTCTTGCAACGGAAGCTGCTGAATGTAGTTCAGTGGCTATGACGTTACGCTGCTGAGCTTCAGGTGGTTGGTTCGAATCCCGCCTGCGGCGCCTGTGTTCCTTTGGGAGCTGGAACTACAAAAATGATCTTGTTCCGTACTTTGTGCGCATGTTAAAGGGTCTTTAAAGATAAACACTTTACTCCGTTTCAAACATCAGGTGCATCAGTCGCTGTGAAAGTTAGAGAGACTTTTTGCACTGGATGCATTCGTACTTAGAAATAGTTCGATATTTCGTGACCGAAATTGTGTGAAACCGCTTTCTTATAAAACCTAACTATTGACTTAAAAGCGTTTTTTTTTTCCTTAGAAATAAACAAACTGTGGTTTACGGCTACTAATGCATTGTTTTAGATCAATTTGTTTTTCGTTGCAATTTTCTTTTCAGGTTTCTCATTTGCAGCCCACCGCGGCAACCTCACGTGCATGCTGGCGCTGAGCAAACGCCGTTGGCGCGCAGCGAAGCATTGTGCGCGGAGTGATACATTTTCGTGCCCGAACTACTTGTGTAGTTTCCACGGCGTTGCAGATGTTGTCTGAAACGGAGTATAAATCAGTTCAGACTGATAAAGTATTCCTTCATGATTTGAATTCTCGTTAGTACTTTTATCATTAGGTGATGATAAAGTCAAAATTCTATTTTTCGAATTTCGCACCGGAATATCACCGGCAAGTCACTGTGACGTAACAGATTTCAAACATTTGAAGGCATCCATCAAGACGTTGTGTTTCAATAAATGGTTTTCAAATTTGCCAAGCTTTAACTATTAGGCTGTTTTAGATTACAATGTAGTCTACCTCTATAGCGATAAAAAAATTATCTAGGTGTGAGAAGACGCCAGCAAAAATCCACGACGTCACTGCGATTTCGTGCAGGCGTTTTTGCTGCCTCACGAAGCCTCTTTTTACGCTAAGAATGTGTTTTTCTTGTGTTGCACCACAGTGCTCTTGTGAGGAGTTTGAAAAAGACATAGAACACTTTCCATTACAGTGCAAAAATTATTATACTCAGCGTAAAAGGTTTCTCGTGAAGAGACATGCTCTGGACAGGAAGTCAATATCACTAGATAAAATCCCAGTTGCACGGCCACCAGAAAATATAGTACAGCGCGTTAGTACAGCTTCTCGAAGAATCGGGAGTATGCAAAAGTTACAAAATCTTACTATTAATTTTTGCCTCGATAACGACGTTGTATCCGTAGAATTATTCATTCGCTTGCACATTTTCGCATATTTGTGTTTTCCGCAATCACTTTTGCTATCTTGTTCCCGTGGCTACTTTGTGTGTGTTAATCTGCGATGTGCTTTCAGCCAATGAGGGACGTCACTTAGTTGTAATTCAGCATGGACATTAGATTTTTATTTAACTGCTCAAAAAACATTGTTCTTTTTTTTTTTTTCTATGGGACCTTTCGAACTGGTGTCCCAATAGTGTTTTTCTTTTTCTGCATTCTTCGAAACTTTTCTCGAGCACATCTGTGAATTAATGAGAAGAGGAGATTGCGGTGCCGTCTAACAGGCACTAACATGTCCTCGAATATAGTTAATAAATAATAAAGGTCCAAATATAGTATTTTTATTGTCCATTTGAAGAAAACTGGGCCGTCAAAATTTGCCCGGGAGGCCCTCACTACGGCATGTTTGTTCTGGAGGATAAACACGATAATTTCCTAATCTAACGAGATTTTTGCCGTAATGCATAATTGCACATTTTGGTTCTATAGTCCTAATCTTATCATCATCATTCATCGCTCTTTTTATCCCCCCCCCCCCCCCTTCCTCAGTGTAGAGTAGCAGGCCAGAGCAAACTAACGCTCAAGCCGAAATTTCTGCCTTTCTGCAAATAAACCTCTCTCTCTCTCTCTCTATATATATATATATATATATATATATATATATATATATATATATATAGGTCAAAAGTAGTAGTATAGTCAATCTGTGGTGGGCCATCTGACGATACTCAGTGAGGCAGAGCGGTCATAATTTTTCACGTGACTAATTACGAGCTAATTTGAGTGAAGCTAGACGTTTTTGATTCTGTTAGCGTGCCCGAGAATCTTCTTTTAGATTTTGGAGAAAAGCATTTTCGTTTAGGAAGCTAACTGTGAGGTAACCCTTGTGCGAAAAGTGCCCTACAAACAAATGCAGCTGTATCGATTCTTTCCAAACCCTAAACGGACTGTTCAGACCTTCTATAAATAATGTCTCGAACATAAAATATAGGTAAATCTGACATGCATTGGTGGCCGGGGCCACGTAATGAGCAAAGAACTAGAACTGGCCATGGTAGTTGATTCCCAAGCCCCCAGCACATGTCTGACCGGGAAAATAATCATGATAAAGCACCGTGGAAGAGCAAGACGTGAAACCTATAATAGTTTGTGACCATGTCTTCGAGTTCATGATAACTAAATACGTACAACAGACTATACCTTGCGCGCTTGTCGGTCAACCAGTCGATCGTGGCTGTGCTTACCCAAGGTAGGGAAGCACGACGAACATACGATTGAACGGTTGACCAGCCCGCATTCAGGAATGCATCTTAAGTTCAAGCCCATGCTTGACTTGATCTAAGTGACGCCTGGCGTGAATGTGTCCAGGACGCTCAACGCATTTCTTCCGGTGCGTTGCCGACAGGCGTCCTTTAAATCAAGTCAAGCATGGGCTTCAACTTAAGATGCATGTCTGAATCTGTTTCAAGTTCAGCATTTGTCACGGCTGTCTAGAGTGGTATAGCCCTTTTGCTGTATAGAAAAAAAAAATCCGTAATCTCACTGCAATCTCTAGATTCAAGATACGGTAAACAAGAAAAATGTGGTTTGCAGGTTCGTGTGGCTTTACCTGCTATCTATCACTATCTCTCAAACCCTAAATCTGTCCTATAATATAAGATTGACAGATTGATGGAGTTAAAGTACCGAAGCAACACTCAGACTGTCAGAGACGCCGCAGTGAAGAGTCTACGGAATGATCTTCATCGTTTGGTATTCTCGGGGGATCATGTATATCTAAATATGGGGGAACGAAGAAATACATTTTTCTCGGCAGCCACTGCACCGCATCTGATGAGGTTTGTTGCATGTAAAAGAAAAAGTTTGTATGTAGTGCATGTGGAAAACTGAATTTTCATTTGGAACGTCAGAAGTGGTGAAAATCGCAAAATTTTAAGAACGGAGCTATCATGTTTGCAACTCTGTAACTCAGCACTGACAACTGATACAATTCTGTCAATTGCAACTAATACTACATTTAAAGCGGACAAAACTGATATATTATACACCCCACTTAAGTATAGCATTAATATGTGAGTATAACGTTTGCTAAACCCTCGGAAACATTCTAACAAATTCACATAAGCTGTAAATAAATACATAACGTTTGTTCGCTTTCGATGCTCTAACGGATACAGTTAACAAAACTGCGATATCTGTTTTTGGTCCAGAGTTACGATTGGTAAACTTCGTGCTTTTGTTTTATATATGCCAATTTGCGGCAATCTCCTAAAAAAAAAATTGAACCACTAAATGAAATATGCATGCGCTTCCTACATTCACTAGAATTTAACTTTATCTCTCAAATTCAGCAAATTTCATTCATATTCATTCCACGTTTCTTACATAAAAGCTCTGGGCCGTCTTCCATGCCGCCAATTCAATTGCATGTAATAGGAAAAAAAGGTTTTTTGTGAGGCAACGCTGGAGAGATTTTATTGAAGTTAATTGTGACTCTAGCAAGCAAAATTTCGATCTAGGGCCTGAATCTTTTTAACAAAAATTGCTAGACATTGGTAAACTAAAAAAAAAGAAGCATAAAGTTTACAAATCCGTAACTTTGCACAAAAAAAAAAAGATATCGCAGTTTTGTAAACTAATCCATTAGAGCATCTAAAGCGGACAAACTTGATACATAAACTTACATCTTGCGTGAATTTGTTACAATGTTTACGAGAGTTCTGCAAAAATTCATAATCACAAATCAGCAATTTATTTCCCAGGGTGTATAAGATCTCAACTTTGTCCGCTTTACATGTACTATGAAGTGCAGTTTGCAGATTTGCGGTATAATTTTTTTATTGCTGATTTATACGGGTGCCACACGTACACTGCTGATCGCGATCGGGGCCGCGATGCGGATCAGATTTCTTGATCGCGGTCAACAGTGGTCGCTGCTGCACGGTCCACCGATCCGGATCGAGTTATTATCGCATGCTGATCGTCGGCAACTCTCAAAACTGCATAATACTTCGGCTACAGATTCAGATTAGCAAAATATGGTTAAATTTGGGCACTATTTCAATTTTACAGCTTACCATTGCTGATAAAAAGGTTTTTAAACGTTTTCATTGAGCTGCCCATCACTTGTTTTTCTCGTTTTCAGAATACTACGCTAGAAGGCGCAGGTGCCAGCCTGCGATCGCGATAAGGGGGCCTGATCGCGATTCTCGGATCGCGATCGTCGGGGTCCAGATCCCGCAAGATCACGATCGCAAATGATCGTGTAGCAACACTCGATCCGGATCAAGCTCAATCCGGATCGGCCCCGATCACGATCAGAAGTGTACGTCTGACACCGCTATTACAGAGTTGTAAACTCGTTAGTTCGTTTTCTGAAATTTAGCAGCTTTCAACAATATTTATAAAACAACACTGACGGACTGAATTGACAATCCGCTTCCAGCAGTCAGTGGATGTTAATTTTGTCTTCTAAAGTCAACTAATTCCTTCAAATCTGTGAACGAGGTTCCCGTGTGGGAGCCGAAATGTATTTTAATTTTTCACTAAAATCTTTTTTCTTGGTCAGTGTTCCCTTTCTTTTGGCATGCCTCTTCCCGGCCAGACGAGATTCCGTGAAACCCTGGATTTGATTAACAGTACAGTTATATCTCTTTTTGGTGCAGTTATGGATTTGTAAACTTCGTGATTTTATTATTATTAATATTTTAAAGCTTACTAATTTTCGGCAATTCTTGTGAAAAATTCCAAGCGTAAATAAAAATTCCACTTCCAAGAGTCTCTATAATTTAACATTCTCTCTCAAATGCAACAAATTATATTCAAATTGGTTTAGGGGTTCTTTCTTGAGAGCCACAGCCGCCTAGACGTTGACGATTACCGCGCGGCCGGTTTGTACGAAGTGCGGAATAAACCAATAAATTCAATTTTCGTGACTGCAGACAGTAAGATCGAACCTTAGAACACCATTAGTTTCACACATTGAACTCAAATTACGTTTATAGGCCTTTTAGAAAATGAAAACATTGCACGCCTCTAATGGCGCCTGAGCTCGTTAACGAAGCGAAACAGGTAAAAATTCAGGTGTTTATTATTTTAAGCAACAAAGGATGAAGCTCATTTATGGTTATACTGGATTTCGTGTCAGTTAGGTACGTATTAACAAGTAAAAACCTGAATTTAACTCGGGGAGAACATGATACAAACGTCGAGTGGAGCAGACGACGCGCGTTGGTAAGTTGGGAATCGGAACCGAAACTAAAAGCTCTTGTTACGCTCCTCGCAAGTTCTTTTATTTATATTCATTAATTTTACATGTTAGCAAATATCAAGCGCAGTTATTTGCTTATATGTTATTAATCTTACTGTTACGTTTTGCACAGAGATGGTAAAATAACGTCAACACAAGATTGACGTCTCATGACAGTTTGGCGCTGCAATCGCCTGCGATGTCCTTTTGTTTTGCGCGTTTTTGGCTAGATGGATAGCAGTCGCGCGCGCGCTCTTCCCTTCCACTGCCGCCGCCGGGCCGACCGACCGCCTCTCTAGTTTCCTCCTTCCCAGCATTCCAAGCGTAGCCCGTTCCCCACTCTTCCTCAACAGCAGCGTCGACATTTTTTCGTCTTTGGGGCGGCGCTCGCCTTTTGCTTCTCGTCCCGTTTTTTTTTATTTTTCTCTTACGTTTCGTTGCGCACTTGCGCGTGTCTCTCTCTCGCCTCTTCTATGCCATTCGCGTTTCATGCTCGAGGCGGCAGCGGCGGAGGCAAGCCAGCAGCAGCGGCCGTAGCGGTCCAACCTCTCCACAGTGGGAAGTGGCCCGATTTTTCGGACGGCCGCGTTTATTTCGGAGAGTCTGCGTAAAAGAAAAAAAGAAGAAGAAGAGGAGCGCGGCCCGCCGGCTCAGAAGTCAGCGAGAAAGAAAGAAAGAAGAAACGAGAACTCAACGGCAAGCAGCACACAACACGACGGTGTCCGCGAGCAGCAGCCCAAAAAGGTTTCGCGAGCCAAACGCCGTCGGCGTTGCTCCTCCGCCCGGAGGTCCCGTGTTTTCGCGCTCTCGGGCTGTGAATATTCAAGTGTGTGGTGCGTGGTTGTTGATGGGTGCGCGCGTGGCATCGGCCGCTCGGCTGTGATCCCGTCGTCCAGTCATCTCCGCGGCCAAGACGTTCACAACGTGAGAAGAAAACGACGCGGAGACGGTGGTTGTCGTGGTGCGTGTGGCTAGGCTAGTCCCGGCGAAGGCGATCGTCGTCGACTTCGGCGCGGAGGATCGGTTGCCTGCCTTGCCTTCCGTCGTTGCGGGCCGCTAGCATGATTGCCGCAACCGGCCAGCAGCAGCAGCAGCGGCGCCCTGCAATCTGACGCGACGGCGTCCCGTGTTTTCCGTGTGCGGTGCGAATGCTTTGCGTGTCGCTTCGACGACTTCGTGCAGCAGCTAGAGGCGGCGCTTGCCAGCGGCAGTCCGGCAGATATGCGAGTTGCGGCGGGCACCTAGCACTGTTCGCTACTAGCAGGCGCTTTTTCCCGCCGTGGCTAGGGCCCTGCCGACAGCGATGAATACCTCGTCGCTGAAGTCTTCGACCACCGAGTGCCGCAAGTTCGCGCCCAACATATTCAACAAGTCCAAGTGTCAAAACTGCTTCCGAACCAAGGATGCCCACTCGGCGGAGGCGCTGGAAAGCAACCGGGTGAGCCAGGCTTCGTCTTTTTTTCTCTCTCGTAATTTTCTTACGCGACTTGGCGTGTGTTTCGTGTTTGCTTACGCCAAAGTGTTGATGTTTGGGAGAGAAAATAAAGTGTCGCGGAGGGAGAGAGTGCGTCTCACTTTAGCGTTGTGGACGATAGCCGACCGACTGCCCTATACTAGGCAGCGTTGCAAGCAGCCTTCGCGAACCGCTGCGTTCCGATGTTACCGCCTGCGGCTATGCGGTGGGGGGGACTTCTTTTACGTGTGTTTTGTTTTTCCTCGTCTGCGGCCGCCCGCCGCTGCCGCTGCTTGGTCGGTGGTTCTTTTTTCCTCGTAGCCGCAGAGGCTTCTCTACTACGGTGACCCCCCTTCCTCCAAGCTCGAAGTTTTCGCATCGGGCGTTCGAAACTTGGGCCGTATCGCGAACTTCTGCTGTGGTTTCCGAACCCCGGATAACTTGGGACGCGGCGCACGCGAAGAGTTTTAAACTAGCTGCTCTAACTTTTTTTCGAAAGCGAAACAAAGTTTGTTTTATGTTTTACTTCGCGAGATCTCTCCCTCCGCGCGCCGCCTCCTTCGATTGGAGAGCTTTCCGAGAAGCAACAGGTGTATCCATTAGGCCTAGCGTAGCCGCAGCGAGCAGTGGTGCTGGGAAAAGCGATGAGCTCGGTCGGCCTCGCTTGCATCGGCGGCGCGGGCCGCTTCGCATACCTCGACCGCATTTCTCGGGCGATCAACTGTGAACGTGCGTAAGTGTGTGCGCGCGCAGGGATGCGTGGGGGGTTTAAAGAACGTACACGACGCGCGCAGCAACTTGGTCCTCTTAACTTTTTTTGCCTCGGTGACGGCCGTCGAAGGTTTGACACGAATTGACGAGGAGGCGGGGAGATGCTTCGTGGCAGTGAAACAAGTGTAACTGCGGCGCGCCCGACTCAGCTTGCGAGCGGTAGCAGACGACAAACAGAAACGGTGCAGTAATGGTAGCGAGTGCAGAAGTTTACAAGAACATGCGACTCGCGTTGATAACTGAGCATTATACATGAAAGCAGATGGAAATTTGGCCTTCCCTCCCGTTTTCGTGTTTGGTTCGAAAGCATGTGTATTCGAGCAGGGAAATCGAGTACTGATATAAAAAAGGAAATAAAAAAAGCGCATTAGTGCAGTAGTACGTCTGCACCGACTGAATTCGTTGTCGACAGCTTCACCCTTGCGCGTCGCACTGATCGGGTGTCGAATGAAGCACCCTAGTGTCGAACTCGGGTTGTCTTTCTCCGTGTACGCGGCGGTTAAGGGTCATCGCTCGATTTGTCTGCGTAGGCGCGTGAAAAGCATACGTATACTCTGTTACAAACGGGAAAAGCCAACTGGCAGCACCCGCGTCGGCTTTTCTGTTTGCAAACATAGCGGGAGCACACACAGCGAGCGAGGCACACACACACACGCGCGCATATTCGATGCATCAGATATGCATCAAGGTCCTGCACGACCGCGCGGTCGACCTACTCTTCGGGGAGGCGGGTGTCGCCAAGCCGTGCCGTGTTCCCAATTTCGTTTAATGTCGCACCGCGCGCAGGATATGCCGATTAATGTTGTGTGTTTTTACTTCCTCTACCCGATGCGTGTGTAATTGCATGGGCGTAATTGCTCGCGCCAAAAGCCACATCAGTGAAACACAGTCCGACGTCTGGAGATCCATTATGTGCGCCCACCGCGTTTGTGCATCTGTTACTGGCGCGCATTTTTTCGATGGCCAAGTTTGTCTTGGGGGCTATTCAGGTCGAAGTATAATCGAAGTGCCGTTGGACTTTGACTGCTAATGGTTTGCTGTTTTAGTTTTGTATGGTATGTAGGGCTCGAGGGGCTCTGACAGAACTGCTATTGTGTCTGTGCAGCTTGCTTTTTATGTGGCAGCGTTCGTTTGTGACACTTTCTGGTTGTCAAGGTTGTCAAAGCAACACTTTTCTAACCATTTCGAAAAAAAAATGCTTTTGTACTTGGATTTAGATGCATAAGAACCATGAGGCGGTCAACATTAATATGGAGCCCACCACTACGGCATCTCTCATGGCCCCAGCTTGGAGCTTTGGGATGTTAAACTCCATCATTCACACAAATTTTGTATAAGATTATGTACCAGGTTAATCTTGTACATTTTCGTGTTTCATACAAGTACAGTGCTTTGAAATATTCCTGAAGGCGGCTCAGAATGGGGGGGGGGGAAACAAGCGGCCACTGTGGGGAAACCTTTTGGCTTCCTTGGATGAACCTTATGAACAAATTTAACATATATATATATATACACACACACACACATATTGTTTTGCACTGTTGATGCCAGTTAGCTGTTCAAGTAAGGAGCTGGTGTGGTGGGGTTTTTTTTTTGTCGTTAGTTTTTGCAGGCCTAGAGGTACAGCTGTGTGCCTTTCCTGTGCAGTTAGAAATCTGGGCCAATGTTGATTTTAACTGCAATGATCCTTATGATAGAATACAACCCAAGCAGGCTCTGTAGTGGTTGAGCATCTTGTTGATAAAATGCATTATATGTGCATGGCAAGTATGCCTACGTGCCTTTTGGTCACGTAATCCATCCTCGCTTTGTATTGAGATTACTTGCAGCAGTGCAATTATAGTTGTCTGCAATTCATTGAAGCACAAGGCAAGAAAAACACCAGCTTGTCCCATTGAGAACTTGTGTTATTCCGTAACTAGCCTGCACTGTTGAAGAGTCATCTTCCGTTGCCACCATGCAAGTCTGCTTAGTGACCTATTTGTGGTCATTTCCTATCAGAGTTGAAATAATCAAATTCCATGAATATTGCAAAAAGCAAGGGGCGTATAAAATTTATTGGAGCTTATGGCAATACTCGAGTACGATCAGTGTTCGAGTCAATGTATTTGGCTCTATAAAAGTACTGTAATGACAGAGCATACGGCTGGCCTTGATCCTCTGTTTATTCCTAAATATAAATCAGGTAGACATCATCAGAACAGAACAAACGAGTGTGCATTAGTTTATTGGGAAAGTATTCGGATCATTCCTAAATATAGTCTGAAGGCAGCTTTGTCATAAAACTCTTATCGACATGTTTTTTGGAAAGCTTTTCCTCTCGGTACTTGAGCGTGTGGCAAGTGCGTTTGTAAACAATAAAGCACTTCGCTGCATGTATGCACACAGAAGCAGTCAGCTCCAGATCTGGTGTTGTCAGCCAGCTGCCTGTGGAGATGTATACTGCTGTCATTTCAGAAATGGACCCACAAAAACCCACAGACATGAAACACCAAACAAAGCACTACAGACAGGTTTTATAGACAAACAGAACATTGTTGTAAACTAGCTCGCAGGATCCAGAGTGAATTAAGTTGAGAGGAACATGTGACTGCATAATCAGGGATGCCTGCAGCATAGCCTCATGGTAGATACCTGCGTTATCGGTGAGATTACATGCATGTGTAGCGTGAAGGGCAGCGGTGATAAGACTTGCGTGCTTCCATCTTGTTGAGGATGGTATGTGCAATTTGCTATTGTCGGTTTTGTCACGATGGCAGCTGACATCACAAAGATGTCATCCACTTGGCATGCCCATTGAGTGAGTGACTGCATGCGGCCATGGTGGCTGTTTTACAGCAGAGTGAATGTGGGGGTGTGATTATATGTTCTGCAGCAGTGCATTTCTTACTGTTGTTGTAGTCTTTTAGGCGGCACAGGCAAACACTCAGAGTTATAATCTTATTTAGAACCAAATATTTTATTCTGTAATAGTTCTTCCTTACATGGCATAGCCAGGGCACCATAGACTTACAAACTAGTTTATTTCACTCTAGGACTTTTTGTGCTAGTTGGTTACGCAGGCTGTTTATTGTCATGACAGCACACATTTATTAAAGCACACACTCTGAAGTTTGTGTTGTGGACTGTATTATGTGTTTATTTTATATTTGCACTTTAATGACAGCAATTAGCAACTTCAGTTATCTGTAGATGTGCATATCAATTGAGAAAGTAGGTCCGGTCCCCCGGAATTGACCAATCCCCCAGAATAGGTATGTGCAACTGGGTAGATGCCCGTACCCGCCGTGGTGGCGTAGTGGCTTTGGCATTGTGCTGCTAAGCCTGAGGGCACGGGCTCGAATCCTGGCGCTGGCGGCTGCATTTTACGGGGGCGCAATGCAAAAGCACCCGTGGGCCGTGCATTGGGTGCTCATTAAAGAAGCCCATGTGGTCGAAATTAATCCAGAGTCCCCCACTACGGTGCGCCTCATAATTATATTGTGGTTTTGGCGTGGAAAACCCAAGATTTTAATCAATTTAATTTTAGATGCCCAAATAGACAAGTAGAACAAGAGGCAAGAAGTGAAGAAGCTGGCAACAGAAGCAGCCAGGTGCGAAGAAAGAAGTGAACAAAGTGGGACCAGAGTGGTGCATTGAGTGGGAAGCATGAAGCTGCACAGAAGTGAAGAGGTCAACACAAATAGGTGCCACTGTTTCTAAGGCTGTCGTCATTACAGTAAACATCAAAGAAAGCTTCGCTTCTCACTGCTACCCACATATGCATGGATTCGCAGATGCCTTTTCAGCTTCGATATCAAAAACGTATGTTCTTGCGAGCTTTTCAGAACACATCCACTCGTATTTAAAATCTAAATGTTGTATGGAGGCTGCCATACATCTCCAGTATCTGAAACTAGGCTTTTTATGTGGTCCACACTTCCGTTGCAATTGGCCTTTTCATTCGCTTAGAACTAATTCAATCCAACCTGTGTGGCAGCTGAATGAATGTCAATTAAGAAGTTTACAAGTGCAGCAAGACTATGGCAGCACGATTTAAAGGTTTTAGAAGGAAAAGCTGTTTTTGCGTAGTGACAGCTCTTGTAACCCAAAGGAATGGAAACTCTCGTGTACTTGTGCCAGGCAGTACCTTCATCGTCCAGTGCTGCAGAGTACCTTTATTGCCCTGTATTGTGGGCCATATACTTTTACAGTGATACTTAGCAGATAGGGAGGTAATACAAAAGTGGTGAAGAGGGTAAAAGCATTATTTTCCTGCACATTATAGCAATAGGAAGCTTGTTCAGTGCAGCGATACGATTGTGGTGAAGGAGTCAGTATTCTCGCCTGTTTTGTTACGACAATCCGCCAAGTTATTAAATTATTACACGCCAAGGGTGACACTCTCCTCGTAGTTGTGCTGTGAAAAATCAGCGTTAATAGGGTCAGCGAAGCGCACTTCCTCAATGTAAACTGAAATAGCGCTACTAAATGAGGGCAAGGGAGCAAACAGCCAACTGTTTTGAAGAAAATGCCGGTCTTTTGTAGTCAGCCCAGTCAAAGCATGCTTACACAAATGAGGGCACTGTAAGTTACACTCTAATAATAAAATCCTTCCAAGCATATTGTGCTGTTAGCATTTGGGCCATCCTCAACAATACAAAATCAGGGTTGTATTCAAATAGTAGTTCTTTCCTTAGCCAGATCTGTTCCTCGGAGCAGATCCCAGCCAATCGTAATGTTGGATACATTTTAGCGAACACTATCAGCCAATGGCACACAGTTCGAACGAACGAAAAACGTAGGTCACTCTTCCCCTGTTCACTCATTCACTTCCGCCATTGTTCGGTTTGAGTGGCGGCGGACCGCAAATCGGGTCAAAACATATCAGTTCGAAGCGATTGCGCATGCGCAGCACTTGTCTCAGGTGCTATCGACAACCGCCAGGCGGCGGTGTCGGCGGCTCTCCATCTGGCATCGAGTCAATTCGAAGCGCGACAGCCGCTTAACTACTGCTTTCGTCTTGGGCCGACGTCGTCGGGTTCCCATGGTCGCCCGCGTGCCGCTGGCAGTGGCAGTAATCGCCTGACTCATTTCTGTCTCGGTCGCATAAACGAGTTCGCGGGAAAGTTCACACGCACCCGTCGCAGGGCCCCGACCGTCAAGCACGGCTGGGACCTTCGACGCTGCGAATGCATACACGCTCGGTGGCGACTCTTGAATGTATTCGTCTTGCTGCGCGGTCGTGCTGCTGTTTTGTTTGTCGGTGCCTGCCCTCCCTATCAGGCCGTCTGCGGTGAATACCATCTTTAGCTAATGCTTTAGCATTTCTCCACCCCTCTAGTCCGCGCTTGTCGTCGCCTCGTCTCGTAAACGGCTCGCTAATGTCCGCGCATCCGGTAGCAGCCTCTTAGCCCACTGCCGACTCGTTGATTGTATTGCGGAATCGAGTCTGACTGACTGGCGCGAGACGGATGCGGCGTGGTTAATTGCGGCGGCGATGTCTGAGAAGCAGGCGTCGTAGAAAGAAAACCTTATTGGCTTGGGCAGCAGGAAGTGGTGTTGAGCTAGTGCAAGCTGCCTTATGAAATTGCTCATCTGAGCACATAGCCTCCGAGAGTTTGCGGCAGCACCGGATCTCAGAGGCCATGTACTCGGTTAGGCGATTTCATAAGAAAATTGGAGGACGCTTAAGCTTCGCCTTTAAGAGTGGAACGCGATAACATTCAAAGATCCCTGGCTGCTTATCAGGCTTCCCGGCAAATGCAACTTTCTTTTTTCTCCAACTTCGGCTCCATGCACGGCTGGATGTTAGGAGCGTACCTTTATGTACGGGGCGGTGGGTTGTGCCACTAAGCTCGTTCTTATATTGACTAATGTCCTACGTGTCATCAGAAAACAAACAAAAAACCTGAAGAATTTTTATCACCGAACTTTCTGAAACCCTACTGAGAACTTTGTTTTTGTACATTGTTTGTCATTACCCTACTTTTCTTCCACCAATCTTCCAATCGCCTCTTACTAATCTCTATTGTGGACGTGTTTACTTTCCCCCTGCTCCCGCTGAACCCAAGGTCTTCAAGGAGGCCAGAGGTCCCTAAATCGACCGCTGGGCAGATATCTTCACATCCCAATAGAACATGCTCCATCGTTTCCCTAGCTTTACCACAGCAAGCACATGCTTCTTCTTTATTGTAACTCAGCTATATAAGTGTGTTCTAAGGCATCCTGATCTCGCTTTGAAAAGTAAAGAGCTTCTCTTTGAGTTATCATAAATTTATTATTTCCGGATTTAATTTTTTTTTCTGAGTAGTTATTCATATCAGGTTACTTTTCCATTGCTGCCAGCCATGAAATTGTCTCAGCCTCTCCGACCTATGTGCTAGAAATTCTTTGTTGCCATGTTACTTACTATTTCGGTCACGTACTTGCTGGTAAGCTTCCTAGTTCTTTTCCTCCACTGTGAATCAATGTTCTTCCTGTACAAATATCTGAACACTCTCCCAGCCCTTTACTTTCTTTCACATTCCTCAGTCGTTGTACATAATCAGTTCTACTCTGTGCTTCCCTCACTTCAAAACTTGTCCAGCCCATATCACCCTGCACAGCTTCATTTGTAGTCTTCCTGTGAGCGCCCAATGCGAGGCGTCCCACTGACCTTTGGTTGCCAGCGAGTCCTGATTGTACCCTGACTTCAAGCAAACAACTGCATTTCCATATGTAAGTCCTGGTACCATTACACTTTTCACATACCCCAGAGCACCCCGTACCTATTGCATCCCCATAGCGTCTCTGTTCCATTATGGCCGTATTTCTCTTCCCCTTTGCTGTTATTGTTTTTTCCTGTTTCCATATATATTGCCTGCCATTTATCCATATACCAAGGTATTTATGTTCTTTTAGCCCAAGTATTTACTGGCCCTGTATTGAACACTGTCTGTTCACTGTTTTCATTGAATACCATAACACCCGATTTTCAAATGCTAAATTTCAGACCTAAATTCTCACCTTCCTGTCCAAAGATATTAGACAGACGTTGCATATCACTTTGGTTAGCTAGCAACACAATGTTGTCCGCGTGAAACAAACCTGGAAGCTGCTGCTCTACTATTGTACCTGCCTGTTTGTATGAGAGATTAAACCCAATATTGTTTCCCTCTAAGGCCCTTTCCACACTTACCATGTACATCATAAACAGCAGCAGGGATAGAGGGTACCCCTGTCTCAGCCCCTTGGTGATATCAACTTGCTCCTCGCTCCTCATCTCTTCCCATTCAATGCAAACTGTCTTTTCTAGGTAAATCTCTCTCAAAAGCTGTGTACAGTCGTTGCCTTCTCCTTCTAAAACATCCCGCAATATGTTGCGGATTACGTTGTCATACGCCCCGGTAATGTCTAAAAAACCACATAAAGTGGTCTTCTTTCTTCTCTGGATATTTCAATACACTGAGTAAGGACAAAGAAGTTATCATCCAGACGCCTACCGATTCTGAAGCCATTCTGAAGTTCTCTCACTACGCCATTATCCTCTGACCATGCTTGCAGCTTTAATTTAATCGCCTGCATTGCTAACCTGTATATTACCGATGTAATGGTCAATGGTCTATATGAGTGAATTCTATCTTTTTCACCCTTTATAAATTACATTCATTCTACTTTGTCGCCAACTGTCTGGTATTCGTCTATCCTTTAAGGTTTTTTGTACTGCTTTCAACAGAGCTTCCTTATTTTGTGGTCCTAGTTCATTAATCAGCCTAATGGGGACCTCATCTAGCCCTGTGGCTGTGCGCTTAGGAATTTTCTCTTTGGCTTATCTTCCAGTTCAAATTTGTCAGCACCAGCTTCTTTTCCATCTGGTTCTCTTTCATGCGCTTTTTTTTTTCTCTCAAATACAACCTTGTCACTGCCTTGGAAAAATTCGGCTGTTATTTTTCGGATGTAATTTAATGCCGCGTCCCCTTCCAATTTATTTCCATCTTCGTCTAGGATATGTTGTATTGTTCCAGACTTCCTGCCTAACAAGTTTATGTGGTTCCAAAATATTCTAGGTGCGGCCTTCTTTTTCGCACGTATGTCTGACAACCAACGTTCACTTTCACCCCCTTTTATCTTTCCTTGAACCAGTATTTGAACCATAGATTTCTTCTCCCGGTACGTTTCCCATTTTCTGGCTACTTCATCCTGCGGCCGCTGCGCTTTTTTTTTTCTTTTTTGCCTGCCTGTGCTCTCGTGATGCTTTCTGTAGTTCAGCGATCGCTTCTCGTATCTCCTTGTTCCACGGCAGCCGAGGAGGCGAGCGCCATCTGGATGGTGTTTTTGCAAGGAACAAAACCGCGGCGCGCCGCTGTATGAATGGTAGAAATGCTGGGAAAGGGGGCTTGGTGTTTGAGTTTCCACGTAAGAACATTGTTGTCTCGTATATTCAAATTACAGTCCGACGCTATCACGTCTGTAGGTTGTGGTTAAGTCGTACTTTATGATTTTTTTCTGACGCATTTTACTTTGAGAAATTCAATTAGTTCACTAACGCCTCTGCGCCACGCGGATGGCCTGCGTGGTCGGGGTGGTTTGGGGTGGTTTTTTGGGACGCCGGCGCATACGCCGACGCCGGATTTTCTGCGACACGGGGCCTTTTTAACGCTGTCGCGTTAATGGAGACGACAGCTTCGTTCGCTCACACCACCACTTCGTGTTGCCTAACCGAGTCAGGTTTTCTATCTACGACGCCTGCGCGTCTCAGGCATCGCGGCAACAACTAACAAAGCCGCATCCGTCTTGCATGCAGTCAGACTCGATTTCTCGAATACAGTCAACGAGTCGGCAGTGAGCTAAGAGGCTGCTACAGGATGCGCGGACATTAGGCGCCGTTTACGAGACGTGGCGACATGCCCGATCTCTGAGGCCACACTGAGCGTTAGCACACTGCGAGCCCGGCCGTAATGACAACAGCCAATCTGCGTTCTCGGTGGGTTACTGTTTTTTGCAGCAAGAACTTTTCACAGCGTAGTAACGTGGAGTAGAGGCAGAGCGTACCCCGCCCGTACTCAAGGTCAATTATCTTGACATGAAACGTCTTTCAGATCAGTCAGAGCAGCGGGGTCGCTTGCTCGAACCGCGTGTGGCGAAAACATGTTGCGTTATCGCCTATGTTTCATCAATCGTACACTACCCACGCGCCTATGCTTTGACATCGTTGTGCAGAGGTAAGAAGCCATTACTCGGATCGTGGCATGTGTCGCGCGTGCAGATGGCATGGTCGTTGCGACACGCGTGACGCAATCGGAGCTAAATTTAGCCTCGCGCGCGGCCTTCGGAGAGGCGCGTATAGCTCGCCAGTGTACGTTTGTCCACCCGTGCAGTTGTGGCTGCGTTCGAGAGAGCTCGCTATGCCGTAGTAGGTATAATATATATCAAACTGGGGCTCAATTAACAGGAGTTATAAGGCCTACGAGTGCACAATTCGTGGCAGAAATTTCGCGCTTGCTCTTGTGAAATTGGGCAGTGGCCGTCGCCACCAAGCTCTTCTTTTTGTCGCTATCAGTTGTCACCTTTTTGCCTTGACTTATCTAACGTCCCCTCCACCCCCCCCCCCCCCTTAAAAAAGAAGGGGGGGGGGGGGACTGCGCTTATCCAGCGCCCCTGTGACGTAACAAGCGCCGGCCACCACGCGGACTGAGTATACAGTCGAAACGCCTTTATAACGAAATGCTTGGTGCCTCCGAAATCGTTCGTTATACAGGTCAATTCGTTGTAAAGGTCGCGCACCGCACCGCTCACGCTAGAAGCAGGACGCAATTATCCCTTCGTTATACAGGTCATTTCGTTGTAGAGGCACTCGACTGTATCGCGTTTGAATCGCCGAGCACCACATATACGTAATGTGCCAAGGAAACATGCAACTCGGCATTTTTCTTTTAAGTCGGCGATTCTTGTTATTGTGCTGCAAAAAAAAAAAATAATAATATTCCGTCAGGGCTATGCTTCGACACGAGAACGATCAATAACAAAAGTGAGTCAGCGAGTGAGCACTTGCACGTTTGCGAGAATCGCGGTGTTTCAGCAACGGGTTGAGATTTTCCCTTTGGCATTGTCGCAGACTGTGCATGAGGTTGCGGCAGCTCCTCCTGTTGGGTCATCCCACTGATAAGTATCTCGTTACAAAAGACAATTGCATTGTGCGAGAGAGGACTTGCACGGTGGTAACGGAAGGGCTACGAGGAAGCATCACGCAGATAATTATGTCACGCAGAGAGAGAGAGAGAGAGAGAGAGAAAAGGCTGGTTAAAGTGGAAACAATCTGAACGCACAGCTGCAGCCGTGTCAGAGTTGTCTGCGCGAATGCCAGCTGTCTGTGGCAACCGAAATAGTTTCCTCAATCACCGTTGAAAAAAAAAATATTAAAAATAAAAAAAAACGTTTCTGCGCGAAGTGCCCTGCTGTGACTTCGATAGCTAGCGCGTTATTACACCGCAGTAATGATACCCTTGCTGTTCCGCGTAGTATCAGTGGCAGGAGGTATTTGCAGAGCGGAGGAGTATCGATCAACGCTCGGGCTAGTATCGCGAAAAACATGTCGAACTGCAGCGCAACGAATCGACGCGACTTAACTAAAACGCCGTTTCGGTCATTTTTGTAGTTCAAAATGCTTCCGTTCGTCTAGGAGATGTGCCATTGCGAAGTGGCGTCCGGCGTGAGTGGTCCACGATAGCAGGCGCTGCGCAGACGTCTTTTTTTTTTTTTTTTTTCGTGCTTTCCGCTCTTTATGTGCATTTGTACCCAACCTATGTGCCTCGCCGCGCTACTAAAGCATATTTCCTGAGTGACGGCTGAAAAAAAATTTTTTTTTGGGGCCCGCCATGATGTCACGGGGATGAGCGAACGTAATTGGCTGTAGCGTTTAATTTTATACAAACTCCGAGTTGAAAACCGATGCGTTTGCCGCCGCGATCTGCAGGTTGTCACGGATGGCGGCCCTTTGAAATACGACTGCCTTATTAGTGATCGGGCTATCGAATACGCGACCTCGCGAATTAACCGAATGGCCGAGCCACCCCTTACAAAAGTGTGAGCAGGAGTTCAACAGCTTTTATAAAGAAAGTATTGAAGGCTGCGGGAACTCAGTAGGAACTCAATAAAATGCCGACAAAGATTTTCGTAAGCGCATCGCAGCGGAAGTCGCCGCGTGCGCGTGAAGGGCCGTGTTCCTTTATATGCCCCCCCCCCACGAAGCGAAAAAATCCGGCGAGCGTCCGGCGTCACCATCGGATGGCAAGAAAACTCACGTGACCAAGTGATGACGTGACGTTCCCGTCGCTGAACCTGCTGCGGCTCGCGCTGCGAAATTCCACTGTGAGCAGCCACGGCGTCGGACGGACGCCGTGGCCCACAGCCGAAATACCGACCTGGCCCACTCCCAAAATTGGATTGCAGTGGATTAAGGCGGATTAAAGTAGATTAGGGTGGATTAAGGTTGGTAAAAATTAGAGCAAGATGGATTGAGGTAGAATAAAGTGGATTAAGGTTAGTACAAGTTAGAGCAAGCTGGATTAAGGTGGAGTTTTAATTTAAGGTGATAACTCAGACAAGTCCTAATGCTTTATCCTTCAAATCACGTAAGGATACTTAAGTGACTGACAACTTTTCCGGTCGTCTATATGCGGGAGATGTTGGAATGCGGCCGACGTAAGCGGGGCCGGGAATCGAATTGAACGCACGACCTTGTGACGAGCACGTATAATTGCCGAGCCGAGGCCTCTGCGCGGTTATATGCGGGGCCAGCAACGGGCACCAGCAGCGCGCTGACCTCCGGAGACACCTTCGCGCCCGAGCGCGCGTTCGTTCCTCCAGTGCGCGACCGCGCGTCCTTCACGGGACGTCATCCTTCGCCGCCGACGTCGTCGCCGTGGGGTCACGTGTGGATGACGACACGGAGGATGACGACAACAATTGCTAGAGGGAACTATGGCGCTAATGTTTACGGTATAGCTGCAGGCGTGGCGCTTTAGCTTGTGTATTTCAGCCAGCGTAGGAAGGACGTTAGGACACGTGGTTTCGCTCAGGACTTTGTCCTTCTGGACTCAAGCGGATATGCAAATCTTCGTTCAAATAACAGTAGAACCCGGATATATCGCATCTGAAGAGGATCACAAAAATTTTCGATATATCGGTAATTCGATACATAAACTGAAATTGTATACAAAACTTTTCAAGGGAATTTTACTGCCGTTCGTTATACACAATAATTCGTTATATCCGGGTTCGATATATCCTGGTCCGGCTGTGTTGCGCTATAAATGCAACGATTCGCAATGGTTATGCGTGTTTCCGCGTGTAAGAAAAAAATTATTCAGAAGTTGGTTAATAGGTGGTGTCATAAACATGGCGTCCATGACGTATTTCCGGTTCCTGCAGTGGCTTGCGGCGCTTGCAGCCTGCAAAAGCACAGACTTTCAGATTAGGTTCTGCTGTCGTTGGGGCGTGGACTTGGACACCATATAGTACAAAGGTGTATTCGTACAGCACAGGAAATAAAGCCAAAGAGGGGGGGGGGGGGGGTACGTCTGAAGGCACGAAGATTAATTTCTTCATTTGTAGGAAGATTCACCACTACCGTAGCATAGCTGAATGGTCTCAGCGCCATTGTGCGCTCTAGTAATTTTAGTACGTGTGTGCGAATATTAATTTTTGAGACCGAATCGAATGGTGTTGGAAGCGAATCGAATACGTTTCGAATAGTTTTCGAATATTGAACAGCCCTTGTTTAGGATCTATATAAAACGGCGTTCATGGCTTATTATATTATAACGTTAACGTTATGTTCCTGATGGTGCATTTGGCCTTTTAATGCTAATTCATTTGTCCTTTTAATGCTAATTAGCATTACAAGCATTAATGATGCATCAGGAACAAATGATCAGTGTCTTTGTGTGCACCATGACTTTTTGGAGAGCAACGAATGATCGCTGTCTAGTCGGTAATGTAGTATGGCTGCCTGAGCGACATAGCCTGCTCCACTATACGTCAGTTCTCATGCTTTATGCCTGTACTAGGCCCGTGGGGATTAAATTGATCGAGCTAATGCTCCAATCTCACGTTCAACTGGAAACAGTTGACGTTTTGAAATATTCGTAAGCTACTCGAAAAAAAAATATTCGTACTTACGAATAGTGACTGTTCGACTCGAAGACCAAGCCGAATGAGGACGCACTATTCGATCCGTTATACGGTCGAACCCGGATAATTGAACCCACATATAACGAATTATTGCGTATAACGAACATCAGTAAATTCCCCTTGAAAACGTTTGCGTGCAATTTTTATATTTTTTATGTCGAAATACCTATATATATCGAACTTTTTCGTTATCCCCTTCAGATTCGATATGTCCGGGTTCCACTGTATTCGAAAGTTCGGAATATTCGCACAGCCCCCTATATAGCAACTTTAGTAGGAAACTTCTGTGGACGACGACGAACCCGACCGCGCGGCGGCGTTTTTCGCGCTCATCGTCGTCGTCGGCCTTCTCTTATCGGGTGCGCACCTCTGCTGCCGCGCCGTCGGCCGTTCTGCTTCTTTGGCGCGGCGACCTTAATACCCCCCTCCCCCGCGGCGTCTGTCTGTGACGCGAGGAGGCGGAGGACGACGCGCTGGCGAGGCCCGGATTCCTTCCTTCCTTGCGGCGATGCTGCGTGTGCGTGCCGCTGGCGGCTAGGACGAATGCGTGAGCGTCTCTGGCGTGTGTGTGTGTGCCGCGCGCCGTCCCACACGGACGGCCAACGGACGATCGGTCGGTCGTCGCTGGCTTCGCCGGATCGGGTGTGCGCACCCTTGTAGAAATACGTACAGGTAGTCTATAGATCGAACTTGGACAATCGCAACAAGCGCTAAGGAACGTGAACGCAAAGACAAGACATGTAGACTGGGCGAGCACTAGTCTGTGCCAACCCTTACTGGAAATAGGTACAGGTAGTCTATAGACCGAACTTGGACATCGTAACAAGCGCTAAGGAACGTGAAACGCAAAGACAAGACATGCAGATTGGGCGAGCGCCAGTCTGTGCCAACCCTTATGGAAATACGTACAGGTAGTCTATAGACCGAACTTGGACATCGTAACAAAGCGCTTAAGGAACGCGAACACAAGGAGCAGACATGCATGTAGACTGGATGAGCGCTGTAGTCTGTGCGAACCCTTACAGAAATACGTACAGGCAGTATATAGACCGTACTTGGACATCGCTACAAGCGCTAAGGAACGCGAACACAAAGAATATAGAATGGACGGGCGCTAGTCTGTGTCAACCCTTATAGAAATACGTACATGTATAGTCTATATATACCGAACTTGGACATCGTAACAAGCGCCAAGGAACACAAAGAAGAGACATGTAGACTGGACAGGCGCTAGTCCAAGTCTGTCACTTCTTTGTGTTCGCTTTCCTTAGCGCTTGTTACGATGTCCAAGTTCTGTTATTACCAGCTAGCCCAAAATTCGGCGTTGAATAGTCTATAGACCCACACGTACGTACGTACGTACGTACATACGTACATACATACATACATACATACATACATACATACATACATACATACATACATACATACATACATACATACATACATACATACATACATACATACATACATACATACATACATACACGGAGAGAGAGAAATCAGATGCAGAAAGTTCAAGACTCAGATATCTCTATTTCTTCACTCCGTACACTCTCCTCCAATATGAGAGGTGCCACTTCATTCCAACAGCCATTCTTGCAAACCTGCGAGTCAGAAACTCACTTGCTGCGATTTGTTACGTTATTTCCCTGTTGAAGAATCCAGCTTATGCAACTTTTCCTCTTTACGAGCACACGAAAGAAAAAACTGCCGGCTTTGAACACAAATACGGTGTTCGCTTTCATATAGGCGCCCAACTAAAATGTTTCGTGTTAAGAACTTCGTAAAAATACATAAAGTCTCTAGACCTATCTACAGACGTCTTTAAGACGGCTTATAGACTTAGTCATACTCTTTCTTCACTCTTTACACAGCCCGTGTGTTTCTGGTAGACCCCGTCGAAACGTCTCGCGTGCTGTTAGAACACTTTCAGAAAGGCATGCAGTCTCTAGACCTATCTACAGACGTCTTTTAGACTGCTTATAGGCTTAGTCATACTCTTTCTTCACTCTCTAGACAGCCCGCATGCTTCTGGTAGAGACACCGTCGAAACGTATCGTGTGCTGTTAGAACCCTTGCCGAAATACATCCAGTCTCTAGACCTATCCATGGACGTCCTTTAGAGGGTTTATAGACTTAGCCATACACTTTCTTCGCTTCGTACAAAGCCCGTGGGCTTATGGTAGAGACGCCGTCGAAACGTATCGTGTGCTGTTAGAACCCTTGCACAAATACAGGCAGTGTCTAGACCTATCTGTGGACGCCATATAAATGACTGGTAGACCTACATTATTCGTTTGCTCTGTACATAGCCGGTAGACTTTCAGTAGACACCCCGATAAAACGTTTCGTGTGCTGTTTAGCTATAACTAGTTTTTTTTAGCTTTTTTCCTGCTATTCCTGCCAAACTAATAATTATTCCATGTAAGTTCCACATTATTAGCATACGAATTGAACGGGGAATTAAAACTCGCTGGGGCAGCAGTTGAGTAACATTGAAATTTATGGTCTTGGGGCCTTGTTAAACGTGTGCGCTGGGGGCGAAATGCAAAAAGCGCCCGTGTACCTTGCATTTGGGTGCACGCTAAAAAAACTCCAGGTGGTTAAAATGATCCAGAGCCCCCCACTACAGTGCGCCTCATAATCAGATCGTGGTTTTGGTGCGTAAAACCAACGAAGACGAACAAGGAAGACGAACGGGTGTTGTTCTTCCTTGCCGATATACACGTGTCTGCTGCATGTTTTGAGCGATTTGCTTGTAAATTTACGTCCGATATCCTTCAGACCAACGCGGCTGAAGGACGGTTTCTCGGGCTAGGGTTATAGGTACCATTTGATGAATATGTTGGCAAGCTAGCTGGAACCCTCCTGGAAGCTTGTTGCGAGGTGGCGGCTCAGACGTCCACAGTTATGTTTAGAGCGCTCGATCGATGTGCGCTGCTGGGCAAAGAAAGATTAATAGCGTAGCAGCTTCTCGGTTCAAGGTATACCAGTCTGAATTATTGTGTGCCCATGCGCGTCCTTGCGTCTTCCGCTGTTCGCGGGCATTGTATCTCAGACCGGCCAGCAATTAGCGCGCAGACATCGATTTCCTTGTGTCGATGTGAGCCGATATATAGTGCTTCAGACGGAAGTATGAACGGATGTACGTACTACGTACACCGTGTAGTCGTATACGATGGGTTGGAAGGATTCACTGGCAAACGCGTTTTGCACATCATCATCATCAGCCTATTTATATGTCCACTGCAGGACAGAGACCTCTCCCTGCGATCTCCAATTACCCCTGTCTTGCGCTAGCTGATTCCAACTTGCACCTGCAAATTTCCTAATTTTATCACCCCACCTAGTTTTCTGCCGTCCTCGACTGCCACTTCCCTTCTCTTGGCACCCATTCTGTAACTCTAACATGATCCGCCGGCTGTCTACCCTACGCATTTCATGGCCTGCCCAGCTCCATTTTCTCTTTATGTCGACTAGAATATCTGCTATGCCCGTTATTTTGCTCTCTGATCCACACCGCTCTCTTCCTGTCTCCTAACGTTAGGCCTAACATTTTTCGTTCCATCGCTCTCTGTGCGGTCCTTAACTTGTTCTCGAGCTTCTTTGTTAACCTCCAAGTTTCTGCCCCATATGTTAGCACCGGTACGATACAATGATTGTGCACTTTTTTTTTTCCAGCGACAGTGGTAAGCTATTATTCTGTTTTGCATTTAATCCGATGGAAATCCGCATTAGGTCGCTGCTCCGACCATTGGAATCTTACGGATTCACGAATAACTTGTTAAAACATTTTTTGCTGGAGGTGGTGGTTAGCACGATGTGTCGTCCGTCACCTGGGATCGCACTCGGGATCGAACCATGCTTGTCTTCTGCTTTCTGAGCGCGCCGTCTGTGGACGAAGCCTGTACAGGCAGACGACTATTTTCGTCTGCTCCCCCAGTTGTTGTTGCCGCCGCCGTGGTGGTGGTGGATCTCCGTTGGTGGTGCCGTCGAGCGGTGCAGGGGCCAGGCAAACAAAGCGGCCGCGGAAAAAAAAAAAAAAAAAAAAAGCCATTGTGATCAACGATCCGTGGAGCCGAGCCGTTCCGTCACCACGCGCTGTCGCACATACACACTCTCTCGTGTCGTTCCCGTGACTATTCTTTTGTTTCTTTTCCTTTTCGAACTCTCTTCTTGTTTCTGCGAGAACATGGCGTCCCGCGGCGCTTAAACAGGCCTCCCCATTGGTGGCCTTGTTGTCGCGTCGACGAGTCTGAATACGTACTCAGGTTGTTAGAGCCTCGGGTGCCGTCATCCGAGGCTGTAACGTGGATGCTTCATTAGCTCCGGCGTTACGCGTGTTTTCGCTTCCTGTCTCTGCGAACGACGGAACCATTGTTGAGGCGCGTTCGGCGCTATTTGCGAGAAGTTGAGAACTAAGCAACTGAGCAAGCAGACGTGGTCGTCTTACTGCCATCTAATGTACAGTCGCCATGCTGAGGTATCCAAACCTAACTATACTCTCTTCCGTGTTTGCTCTGTCAATATGCAGACTGCAGTGATAGTCGTATGCAGGCGCACTTTAACAGGCGCGTCTGGAGCCTCTTAAGGACACTGATGCATCTACTTGCTCTGTTCGTCTGTTCAACAGCCAGCAAACTATACAACCATTGCAACGTCTGCTTGGTCTATTCGTCTGTACTCACGTAACAGAAGAACAGAGCAAGCAGAGGATATAATGATTAGAGTGTCGACACTCTGATCATTATGTCGTCTGCTTTTGAAAGGTCCACATGCCCCATAACTCCCATATCCAATAATCCGACATAGAACATAAAGGATCCCATACAAATTTTCTTATATGTCATATGATGTTATTGGATATAGCAGTTATGGGGAATACGATTTTTTTTTTTTTCAGTAGGGGATCATTTGGAATTGTTGAATGGTGGCGTCTTAAACTGTACTGAAATACGCGTATCCTTTTGCCCAGTCTGTGAACAGCGAAGCAGTACTGCAGTACATTTTGGAAAATCGCGCTTAATTGTCCGTCCGTCTGTTCGCTCGTTCATTCTGTGAGGCCTTGCTAAATATCCAAATGGTTTTTCGTGTGGAACATTTGTCGCAGTAGCAACGACGTAAGGGAGAGAACGCGGCTATCAACTGGTAGGTCTGCTCGCGATTAACGTAGTGTCACCCAAAATGACGTCACTTACGTCAACCGCATCAATCTCTCTCTCTGCGCAAATGTGTCGTCGTGCGTTTGTCCACACGCGCTGAAGCTCGCTGTCGGGCGCTCGCTCTTCTCTCTTTCTCGTGATCGTATCGTTCCTTTTTCTCTCTCGCGTCGCACGTGATATTTCGATTGCACGGGCAATGGTGTTTACTTATTTTTGTTTCTCTCTTAGTTTTACTGTATATGGTGGGCGTTCCATCAGTTCCATCGCTGTTGCTGCGCAGCGGTTGTCCTGGACCGTACGTGTGCACGCGCGATGATATGACCTTGGCGCGACTGCACGCCGCGGGAGGCGGCAACGTGTGTTTTTTTATATCGCCCGTTGCGGCTCAGCCGGCAGGAGTCCTGCTGCTGTGACGTAAGTGATACGGGACGCTATGGCTGACCGTCACGTGTCGTAACGCTTCGACGGGAGCGCGGGGTTGCTATTTCTGAGCGTTGTCAGACTCGTCGGCCATATATGTCCCGGCGTGGCATGCTCTTGTACTCTAATGATTATCACGCAGACTGCCTCCAATTTGTTTTGACTATTGGAGAGCTTTAGATTACGATACCCAAGCGTTGGGAGTGGAATGACATACATACATACATACATACATACATACATACATACATACATACATACATACATACATACATACATACATACATACATACATACATACATACATACATACATACATACATACATACATACATACATACATACATACATACATACATACATACATACATACATACATACATCAGTGGCGTAGCCAGAAATTTTGTTCGGGGGGGGCTGAGGTTGCAGCGCGGCCTCCTCCTTATAGAATTTGTCGAGGGATCAAATACATGAATAATAACTGCATTGCCAATGCCATTGTATATTAGATGCTGCAAACGAATTATTGAACGCTACGCACTGTCAAGTAAAATATGTATTTTTTCATAAAAGAATATATTCGTATGCCTTAAAAATTCCGGCAGAAATAACTGATGTCAATGCGGCTGTGTTTTTTTGTCTATTTAATAAGGAAAGAAAATATCACACGGACATTAGAACTATATGAGTTCGAAACCAGCAAAGCAATGTATACAGCTGATATGAAGAACGTAAAGGCCATCTAATGAATAAGTTGAGGACAAATATTTTGAATCATCGTCATTCAAGAACCTTGTTTACATTTTTGCACATATGCAACGGCCAGGAAAAAACCTCAATGACGCTGTCCCTCGTTGCAATAGATTGCGCAGGAGCAGCTGTTATCGGTCGTGTATTGTAATTACACCGAGATTATACTCGCAACAGTGAGTACAAATAAAAAGTAGGAGAGAGAGAGAGAGAAGTCATAAGGGAAAGGCAGGGAGGTTAAACATGCTGAGCCCGGTAGGCTACCCTGCACTGGGGAAGGGGTAGAAGGGATTGAAAGAGAAGGAAGAGAGAAGTTCAGAGTTCACACGTTTCATATTTACAGTTAAGCGTTCATCGCTGAGTTTCGTCACAGGCGGTCATACAGACTTGTGCACTTCAAAAAACACAGCAGCGCCTTTATAGCCCTGCACATAGCAGACGCACGAGGCCACGCGCCCAAGATATTTTCCTCCGTAAGAAACCTGTCGTCTAGGTGCCCCAAAGCCGTCCGAAGGGAAATCCTCTCTTCTTCGTATCTGTGGCAGTCACATAAAAGTAGGAGTTCTGCAAAATATACATTAGAAAAGCGAAGATAGAATGGAATATACAAATGCGAAGATATAACTCGCTAAGGGCAAAAAAGAGTCGCTAGGAACAAAGTTCACTGCTTGTATACACAACACCTCGCAACAAGATATTTAAATGTACGTCTAAGTCTCCAATAAA